>NC_059073.1:299795535-300048998 GCF_020497125.1 Mauremys mutica
TGTGGCCAGTGGTGAATAGTTACCAGACAGCTGTCTTAAACCAAAGTATTGTTTATTTTAACAGTAGGAACAACTCAAAAAGAGCAAAAGGATTTTAAAACTACAAATAGTTTACACACACATCTGTCTTACCCAAACCGCTACCATACTCTGATGGTTACATAGGGCAGGTCTACACTGGGGGCGGGGATCGATCTAAGATATGCAACTTCAGCTACGTGAATAGCATAGCTGAAGTCGAAGTACCTTAGATCAAATTACTTATCGTCCTCACGGCACGGGATCGACGTCCGCGGCTCCCCATGCCGACTCCGCTACCGCCGTTCGCGGTGGTGGAGTTCCGGAGTCGACAGGCGGGCGTTCGGGGATCAATATATCGCGTCTAGATGAGACGCGATATATCGATCCCCAAGAAATTGATTGCTACCCGCCGATCCGGCCGGTAGTGAAGACGTACCCTTTGACAGGTCTTGTTTTTTCAGATGTCCCCTGCAGGTGTCAGTCTCTGGTTCCCCCCAGATAATTTCACCCTATCCTGAAGAAATTGTTCCTTTATAAACTGCTATAATCCTTTTGTGCTTCTGTGTAGTGAGGGTTTGGGACAAAATCGCTCTGGTAGGCTCAGCAGGAGATCAAGCCAAAGGCCTCTGACATTGTCCTTTAACAACTCTCAAGTGTTTGCTGAGAGGTGGCTTATCTTGAGCTATTCATTGGCTTCCTGCTAGTTTTTCCTTACATTGCCCCTGTGATAAAACCAGTATATCCATACCGTAAACATTCCAATAACCAGATCAGCAAACACTATTAATAGATTATTACAGTACAGCTCCAAAGCCATCATAGGTGGGGCCCAGGGTCTTGACTTGCTGTTGTAATTTGGCTCTGAGCAAACCTTTAGGCTGTCAAAATTGACACATTTTTCAGATGTCACCCAATTTCATTGCATGTACTAGATGAGCAGGTGACGAATTCAAAGGGGTGGAATCAATGGTAAATCTGTAGCCATAATGCATTTGTTTCATAGTGCACCTGTACATCAAATTGTCTTCTGAGCTAGCTAAAGGAAATATATCTTAACCAACTAAGAAAAAAATTCTATATATGTATATACATACAAACCCTTGTACATGACCAAACATCTGAAGAACTAACGCAGAGACCAATGATGAGCAAAATTTTGAGATGGCAAATGAGCTGCAATATTTAGGCATAACAGAAAGAGGCTAATTGTCTCTTAATGACCTGGGTTTCTGCTAGACAGTCCTTTAGTATTTGCACAGCACTTAGGTCAATGGGGTTCTGGCTCAGGACTAGGGCTCCTAGGTGTTACAGTAATACAAATATAATAATTGTAATAATCTTAGTGTAGGATATTTTGGCATTTCAGTTCCTCATTTAAGTATTAGGCCTGATATAGACAGGGAAAATTAGGTTGGCACAACTAACTTCACTCAGGTGTGTAAAAAATCCACACCCTTGAGTAATGCAATTAATCCCACCGACCCCCAGGTGTGGACAGTGGCAAGGGGAAGACTTCTCCTATCAACATAGATACTGCCTCGATGTAAGTAGCATCTCCACTGAAGTGCTACAGCGGGGCCATGTCTACACTAGTACTTGTGTTGGCAAAACTTTGTTCACTCAGGAGTGTGAAAAATCGGTACAGCTGTGCTGCTGTAAGCTTGTAAGTGTAGACATGGCCTAAGAGTAGACCTGCCCAGAGTTTAACAAAGATTTCTCATGTTCATTATTCCTTTCATAGACCATAACACTTCTTGTGACCTGGTCATTTCTATTATGTAATTACAGTTAGATACAATAGTTAGGCAATTAAAAAAAACTCTGCATAGTAAAAACTCCTTGTGAAAAAGGTCACAATAGATGTGTAGTAGTCAGTTTTAAAAAATAATCACTTCACTTGTTTAAGAGCGCAAAACCTAAAAATGTCAATGTACTCAAATTGATTAAATAACACTGTTAACACCGAACTTTGTGTGTTAAATCAAAGCCTATTTTGAATGATAAATGCCCTCAAAAGAGTCTAAAAACAAAGATATCCCTTATCGTTTTTTTCAAACTCCCTTTTTTAGTCCTTAAGTTGGAAAAAAAATGAGACTGATGTTGACATAGTAATGTGTCTATAATGAATAAATAGACGATTTTAAAGTTCTAACCCACCAGCAGTCTCATTTGTCATTCCATTTTTTGGAAGGGAAATAAAAGATTTAAATGTCAAAGATAGAATGTCAGGACTGTTTATAATGTCAAGTGTTGCTTGTTGCATACCCTGGCTGTCTGCTGTATTGATCAAACCAGCAACGGGTATAATAATTACAGATGATGTGGCACATATCATGTGCAATTGGACACAGATTTGAAGTGAATTTGGGAGAAAAACATTTTCATTTTCAAGCCTTGATAATTTTCCTTCATCTATGTGGTGCAAGAACCCAGGCAAGCATTAACGTGCATGAAGCTGGTGCTTTCAAAAGAAACTAGCACCGGTGTCATGCCCCATGGTATGATCAGCCAATGAGAATTTATTCTTATAATACTCGTAATTTGATAACTGTTGCAGATTTGAGAGAGACTCAATCCTCAGTGGAACCAGAGAGAACTATAATTCTGCCTTTGCAGTCTGCTCATGAAGTTACTTTTCAGCTCAGGCAACTAATCTTATTATTTATAAAGTAAAATTGTGGGGTTTTTTTAAACTGTCTTCTGGACTTTTTAATAATTGCTCCATATGGAGCCATGTTACTCGACAGTTCCAAAGGCTAATGAATTGATTAATGGTTGCATTAAGATTAAGGTGAGAAGAAAACTAGGTTTAATAAGCCCCCCATCGAATATCAAAGCATTAAGTCATTTTAATTTACAGATGTAATAAAACCAAGAACAGCTTTTCCAAATGGATGTTTATCTCTGGCACAGTAAGCTGATTGAGGTGTTTCCCAGATAATCCACTCCTATTTTAAGCTTCATTCTTAATTGATCCAGATAGAAGCCAATCCTATCTAATGGTTTATCACCACATTGTAAATTGTAGGTTAAACATCCTGTACTTAAAAGAAGCAATTCATTAGTTGAAGGTCTTCTGCAAAGGTTAATTTTTGTACTGTTGTCAGTGTTTATCCATTACTCAGAACGGCGTTGATAGTGATCGGAGAGGCTTATTGTACTGCAACAAATAGATTTACTATTGCGTGCAGATAAAGTTTCATGTTCAGTGGCTGCAGCATCCATTGACAAGAAAGAAAAAAAGGTCCGGACTCAAGGGTGAAATCTCTGAAGTGACAATTATTCCTGGACTTTGACGTCAGTGACTGTCTATGCAGAGCTTGGAAGATTTAAAGCTCTGTGAAAGTACTAAATATTATCTTCCCTGCAATATCCGTGGTGTCACAGACCCCACTCAGGGTCAGAAAACCTCAGATGCTGTGCCGCCTTCCACTTTGTATGACTTTAAGTACATTGGAAAGGTCAAAACTTTTTGAAATCAGTTCCAACAGGCTCGCGTCGCTTTCCACACCATTGATAAACTCTTCTAATGTCAGTTCCCCTAAAATGAAATAAAATGCAGTTTTAGAAACTGGAACGTCAGAGGTTATTAGATCCCTCTTAGCCTTGTTGTAATAATTGGGCTTACAAATTTACCCCACTTGTGAGCATCACTGTGGGAAAATGGATTAAAGTTTATAAAATGTCACAATAAATGTTGATGAGAAAAGGTGCAAAAGGGAAACAGAAAGATGGAATTAGTCCAAACAAAAAAAGGCCAACTGATATAACTCAAGGAGTGTGTCAAGATCATGCTTGGTAAACAAGAGGAGTGTGGGACTGGAAATCAGTGAACCAAAACTGATGTGTCAGAAATTGGGCCTAATTGGTGGACAAATAATGAGCGGATGAGCTATTCTGTCCATCAATCTCTTTTGGGAGCCTTAAAAGAAAAGACTTTGGGAGGGAAATTAGAAAAGAAGCAGAAAAGAAGCTGTCTACTGACAACCTCTGCAGTGAGCTTAACCATCATGGCTAACCCTCCCACCATCTCCAGGGACCCCAGGATCTACTGTAATACTGTTGAGCATTTGTCAGCCTGATATCGAGAAATGTCCTGACCAGACCAGGCCTTGAGAGAAATTAAGATGACATCACCACTTCCACTGACTCTGGCTGAATCCCAACCACCACCTGGGCTGTGAAAGACTGTCATCTCCCTCTGGCCCCACCCCCATTGTTTATCCTTTTCCTGCCACACCTAATTTCTTCTCTTCTATTCCTCTACTTTTTCCTTCTGTCTAATAAGAGTCTAGCTTAGCTGGCCATTTTGCAATACCACTGTAAACCTGTGACCAGAAAGGCAGCTAAAAGCAATGCCCTAACAGCCTGACACAGGTCCTGGATGCCAGGTCTTGGAGTGGCTCAATAGACTGTGTGCCATGCCTATGTTTTTCCAGAAGTGAGATTGCAAGTGAAAGTCAACACCAGAGATAGAAGCTGCATCTTCTATCTTTGCTGTTCTTTGCTCTCCCCTTTAGCGTATTTGTCTTGTTTTGTCTGTCAGGAAATGGGATCCAACTTTACAACGGTAACTCCAGTCCAACTAACTTCTCTTTTCCCCAAAAAGGGCAGTTGTTACCATCTTTAATACCATCTAAAAGACTGTCGAAGAAAAGGGTTTTCTTTTAAAAGTTTCTAGCTAAAGGGAAAGGGAACAAGGGATGTCGTTGAAATGAAAGCTTTACTTCAGTGGTCCCCAACCTTTTTTGTCTGGCGGGCACTGGATGACGAGCCACCGAGGACCATGGCCAGCGGACAAGCATCTGCCGAAATGATGCCGAGAAGCGGCAACATCGAGAGGCGTTGCCGCTGAAATGCCGCCGAAAATCAGCAGCATTTCAGAGGCAAAACCTCTTGATGACGCTACTTTTTGGTGGCATTTTGGCAGTGATGCCTCTTGACGTTACCGCTTTTTGGTGGCATTTCGGCAGATGCTTGTCCGCAGGCCAGTAAGTGGGCACAAATAGATGCCCCAGCAGGTGCCATGGGACCCGCGGGCACCGCATTGGGGACCACTGCCTTACTTAATATCTCACTCTTCAAAGGCTTTGACTGTTTTTCCTTTTTTTCCTGTATCTTTAATAAATGGTTTAAACGATTGTTAATGATGTGTTTGCCATAGCACTAGGCAAGCTGAGGTGCCCGTATACCAAACCCCGAATCTTGTTTAATACTGTTTAATGTTGGGCAGTGACTGGGATATGTTAACTCCTTTGACTCTTTGGACCCATAGGGTCCATCTAAATTAACACAACACCCAAGGGATGGCTGTTTTCTGTGAGTCGAGTCCCTTGTTGTTTTCCTGTTCTGTCTCACTCAAGATCTGAACAGAGATCACTGGGAGTAAAGAACTGGCATTGCCTACCCTGCCTGTTTTATTTCAAACTCTGAAAATCAGATCATAGGTAGTTTTTGTCTGTTAACAGAGGAGCAAATCAACCACAACTCCGACTGAAGTCAATGGCAGCTGTGAATGCTCTGCATTTCCTGGGTGGGAAAAGGCCACTAGTAAAAGCTGCATAAAAGCAAAACTTAACCACCCTATAAAGGAAATGATAACACTTATGCAGGCAAGCTCCTCCAAACTATGGTGTTTACAGTGAGCCAGCTACACAGTGACATCTATTCTCAGCTGTAGTAATCAGTCCTGATGTATTTGAAGACTGTGTTGTAACTGGACACTCAGAGCACAAATATTGATTAGATAATGACAGACTCATGTGAAGTGCTCCAGATTTCCAGAATCTGTGCTGAACCCCAGAATTACTTAAAGACAGTGTTGAGATGCAGCTATCAGAACTAGGAAGAAACAGTTTACTTTTAGTCTGATTTTCTACCATCAGACGCGCTGGAGCACCTCCTGCAAAATACTAGGCCCGAATCCTGGTCTGATTGCAATGTTATTTACAGATTCTTTTTGCTATGGATAACTGATTACAGTCCAATTGCTACATAAATCAGTTTCATTAACAGCAGAAATATAGGAATGAATTTTAAGAATTCAGTGTAGGATTTTCAAGAGAGCCCAGTGATTTGGGACCACAAGTTTCACTGACTTTCAATGGGACCTGTGCTCCTAACACTTAGGCTTTTTTGAAAATCCCATGATTACACTTCATTTAATCTCACTAGACCTACTGTTGAAAATTGACCAGTTGGCATTAGATATTAAAGCAATAGAATCCTGAATTATGCTGTCCATTGTGTTATAACTCTTACTGTGTATTCAGATAGCCACACTGTAGTGAACCCACTGCATTATCATGTGCAGTAAAAGAGCCCAGTGGTGCTTAGTGATCTCATCAGGAAAATCCTTATAAGCAACAGAAGTGGCCATTTGGAGCCCTGCTGTTTGGGAGACCCCATAATCCTATAATGCCTTGGAAGTTACAAGCCATCTTTGAAAACTAATTCACACCTTCTACCAGGAACAGGAGAAACATCAAATTTTCCCTCACAGGCTTCAGCAACAAAGTCAAAGGCCAGTCTCAAGTGTGTTGATGCAGTTTAGTTAGTACATGTCTGCTCTAGAACAGTATATAAAGGTAAATATTCAGTATACTACAGTCTGCAAAGAGCATTTCCACCCTTGTCTCACATGAATAGTCTACATTGTATTATTGGGTAGCCTCACGTATAAGCTGGCAGGCTGCAGAAACTGCCATTCAGGAGGTTTCACACTAGAAGGGGACCTTGCAGGGAGGCAGAGAGTTGGAGTTCTGTGCATGGTCTTCACTCCTTCTCCATACATCACACCACCGTTATATAATCAATGTGTGAAATGGGAACTGAGCCAGTATCCTGGGCTTTTTTCACGCTGCCCCACTTCCTCTGTGGCGATCCCCTTTTCAGTCCCAGCCACTTCTGCTCCCTTCCATCCCCTTGCCTGTAGCCTGCCCTTGGCTATTCTACAAGGTGGGACCTTTTGGCTGTTGCCTCTTCACATTACCTTCTACATCTTTTTCCCTCTTTCTGCACTTCCCATCCTTCATACTGGCCTGCTCAAGTCAATGCTCCCTCTGCCTCCAACCAGTCTGCCCTGATCTGTCTCCTCCCCACCGCCAGCCAACCTGTCCGAGTTTATAACAGTTGTATGAACACTCAGCTATATGCATGTGAGAATATTTTAATTATAAGTAGGAGGGAGGGAGGGGATAGGAGGTTACATCATGAGATCCCCACTGATTGGGACTCCAGAGGGCCGCTCACTCCAGGCAATCACACACTTAAGTCTCACTGAACTCAGCAGGACTTTCGCCTGCATAAGAACTGCTTTCATTATCAACCCACAACCATGGATTATTCCTATTTTAGTACGAGGAAAGGCATCATTCAACATTTCTCTGTGTCTTACAGGGATTAAATGCAGGGGGAGCACAGCTTCCCTCCTTGGCTAAAATTGGGATTGGGGGGTAGGAGGGAGAGCTGACTCCTCTTCTCAAGCTGGGGGAACCCTGTTCCCTTACAGCTTATCCATTGTCACTGTCTGAGAAGGGACTAACCTTGGAGGGGACGTGGGCGCATCATGAGGAGCGGTTGCCTGAGCACATTCTAATTCACAGCATGCCACCTTATTGATAGAAACAGGCTATTGATATTATATTTTTAGTTGCAGGTCTAGTTCAGATACATATTTTCTTGTAATGACTAGATGTTCATAACAGAAACAAAATTAAGCATAACAATATGATTGATTGTAGAGTCCAGAACATTGGCATTTGACATTTGGAGCCCGGAATCTGAGTTCTGACAAAAGATGAGCCAAGTGATAGGAAAAGTGCATCCAAGCGGATACTATTTATGATCTGTAAATACTGCACACAGGTTATTTTAAAAAGTAAACGTTAGGTACCAATAGCTATACAATAAAAACCTGATAATGCAGGACCTTGCTACACAATATTTTCTTAATATTGCTGATTTGTCAGCAATTGTGGTAATAGTCACACAGATGTTATGTGATTGCCACTGGGAGGGCGATGTAGTCTGCCTGATCACCACTGGCAGGAGAGGTGACCCCAAGACACTATTAAGATGTGGCCCAAATTATGAAGAAGTTTGACAACTTCATATTATAAACATTTGCCCCAACTCCAAATGGTGGATCAAGATTTTAGTTTCCAAATGCATTTTCAATTCTATGTTGTCTTGTGATGCACAGTATTTTAGAAAAAAACAATATGGGGGCCCTACAGCCATTATGTGCATGTAAGTCAATGGGCTTGATGATACTTTCTAGTTCAGGGGTGGGCAAACTTTTTGGCCCAAGGGCCACATATGGGTGGGGAAATTGCATGCAGGGCCATGAATGTAGGGCTGGGGCAGAGGGTTGGGGTGTGGGAGGGGGTGTGGTGTGCAGGAAGGGGCTTAGGGCAAGGGGTTGGGGCACTGGAGTGGTGTGGGGTGTACAAGGGGGCTTAGGGCAGGGGGCTCAGGGCAGGAGGCCGGGGGCTGAGGTGCAGGAAGGGTGTGTCATGGGGCTCAAGGCAGGGGGCTGGAGTGCAGCAGGGGGCTCAAGGTTAGGGGGCTCACGGCAGGGGGTTGGGTGCAGGAGGGGTGCAGAGTGTACAAGGGGGCTCAGGGCAGGGAGTTGGGGTGCAGGAGGGTTCTGGATGTGGCAGGGGGCTCAGGGCAGGGGGTTGGGGTGCAGCAGGAGACTCGGGTGCGGGCTCTGGCCCGGCACCACTTACCTGGAGCAGTTCCAGGATGGCAGTGGCACGCAGCAGGGCTAAGACAGGCTCCCTGCCTGCCCTGGCCCCGCGCCACTCCCGGAAGTAACCGGCACCACGTCCCTGCAGCCCCTGGAGGGTGGGGGCAGAGGGCTCCGTGTGCTGCCCTCACCTGCGGGTACCTCCCCTGAAGCTCCCATTGGCCACGGTTCCCCATTCCCGCCCAATAGGAGCTGCGGGGATAGTGCCTGCAGGTGAGGGCAGTGCACAGAGCCCTCTGTCTCCCCCTCCCCCAGGGGCCGCAGGGACTTGGTGCCGGCCACTTCCAGCAGCTGCGCAGGGCCCGCGGCGCCACAGGAGTGGCAATCCCACGGGCTGGATCCAGCCCACAGGCTGTAGTTTGCCCACCCCTGCTCTAGTTGATACAACAGTTGAAATCAGGAGTAACTCCTCTGACATACATGTAAATGAGAGAAGAAGGAGGTCTACTACTATGCTAATCACTTCAACCTTTGTATACATATATATTCAATATTCCCCCTATTCCTCCCAGAAAAAACAATGACAAAGTCAAGTGAAGAGGTACAGACTCTTACCATCATTGTTTACATCTATCTTCTGAAATACCATGTTTGTGAACTCTTCAGGAGTCATGCTCTGGTTGCCATTAATAGCCTGGATAGCCTGAAAACACAAATAAAGGAAGAGTTTTCAGGGTTTGCTCCCTCAAACTAAGAAAGGACGCAGCAGCAACTGAGGCACTTGGCTGTGACACTTCAGCTTAACAATCCATTTGAGCCACTAAAAGAAACAGCTATGAATTCAAGTAAATCTTCAGTAATGAGGATTGGAAATTTAATTATCATAACACAGCCTGAAGGATTATAGACCTAATTTACATACCATTAAAGGTCTTGTCAAACCACGTGACACCTCAATTCTGAATCACACTTTAGATTCCACAGCAGGACGGGTATCCTGCCCTAGAGAATTCTATGGTTTGGACGATGCATAATGTTCTGTGCAATTTTAAAAAAGAACAACTCTATTTTACACAGTGGAATGAACATGGTGAGAATATTTATGTAACTCTTCTATTGAAAAAAAAATTTTTTTTTCCAGTGATCACAAATAAATGTCAGACTGATAGCCCTGGATATTGAAGGCCTTTACTTATCCTCCAACTGAGTTAAACAGAAGCTTCTCTACCACTTTCTTGTTGGTGGAGGGACTTACCTCTAGGAGTGAAAATGCAAATTGGTCTCATTGGTTGCAGTCTTCTCTTTTAAGATTGTCATTTAGTGCCAGTTGTGATGTGATGTAGAAATATTGCCCACTAATAATGACTGAGACTCCAGTTCCACAATGCACTTGGCAAATGCTTAAGGGATCTGCTGAATCAGGCCTTAGAGTTACTCCTATAGCTGTTGATCCACTGGTAGAAGAGAACTGAGGCTATGATATTAGCCCTTTATTTCTGTTCCTAAATAGGGTGACCAGATAGCATGTGTGAAAAATAGGGGTCGGGTGGGGTGAGAGGTAATAGGTGCTGATATAAGAAAAAGCCCCCAATATTGGGACTGTCCCTATAAAATTGGGACATCTGGTCACCCTCTTCCTAAATCATCTCCAAAGAGATTTTGTTGAATGTTTTAACTCAAATGGCTCCTGAATATATGGAGATATACCTATCTTATAGAACTGGAAGGGACCCTGAAAGGTCATTGAATCCAGCCCCCTGCCTTCACTAGCAGGACCAAGTACTGATTTTTGCCCCAGATCCCTAAGTGGCCCCCTCAAAGATTGAACTCACAACCCTGGGCTTAGCAGGCCAATGCTCAAATCATTGAGCTATCCCCCCCCCCCCGCAAGTTTATAAATAATAATACAATCTATAAATCCCAAGCATTGTATCTGAATATATTTCAGTATATGGGTTATTTGTAACGATTAGCTATTGATTATTTGTTTGTGATTGGTCATGTAAATCTCTTCACTGACTGGATGGCACTTATGAAGAGGCAGAGAGGACTCAGGCATTTCAAAATGCCCACAAATTTGCATGCAGTCACAGGGGAATATTGTTTTCCATGAATATTTTTGCAAACCAAAAAAAGTCATTGGACAAATATTTGCTGATCATGAAGGAGAAAGATTAGTGTTCATCTCTAATCACTGCCACCCAGGATTCAATCTAGCAACAGAGATGACAAGTCAACACCGCAGGCTAAGTAAAATGCTGTCAATCAAAAAAGTGGGCCTCACTACCACTGTGTTCTCTGTATCAATGGGCTAAAGCCACAAAGTATGGTTCTTTAATTGTAAATGATGCCAACAGACTCGTCCATGTACCAGTAACACAGATGCAGGTGAGCAACCGTTTTCATGTTCTCTCCGCAGGTACTAGTGCAGAGAGTGGAGTGGATGATACATCTGAGGGAACAGAGCAGAAGGAGACTCCACTGATTGGAAGGCATGAGACGCACCATCCTAGGATGGGGGTTCCATGACCACCACTCCCAAGAGGAGGAGGAGGGTGGTGGTGGTCGGGGACTCTCTCCTCAGGGGGACTGAGTCATCTATCTGCCGTCCTGACTGGGAAAACCGAGAGGTGTGCTGCTTACCAGGGGCTAGGATTCATGATGTGACGGAGAGACTGCCGAGACTCATCAAGCCCTCAGATCGCTACCCCTTCCTGCTTCTCCACGTGGGCACCAATGATACTGCCAAGAATGACCTTGAGCGTATCACTGCAGACTACGTGGCTCTGGGAAGAAGGATAAAGGAGTTTGAGGCACAAGTGGTGTTCTCGTCTATCCTCCCTGTGGCAGGAAAAGGCCAGGGTAGAGATCGTCGAATCGTGGAAGTCAACGAATGGCTACGCAGATGGTGTCGGAGAGAAGGGTTTGGATTCTTTCACCATGGGATGGTCTTCCAAGAAGAAGGAGTGCTAGGCAGAGATGGACTCCACCTCACGAAGAGAGGGAAAAGCATCTTTGCAAGCAGGCTGGCTAACCTAGTGAGGAGGGCTTTAAACTAGGTTCACCGGGGGAAGGAGACCAAAGCCCCGAGGTAAGTGGGGAAGTGGGATATCGGGAGAAAGCACAAGTAGGTGAGTGCAAGAGGGGAGGGCTCCTGCCCCATACTGGGACACCAGGACGATCAGTGAGTTATCTTACATGTCTATACACAAATGCAAGAAGCCTGGGGAACAAGCAGGGAGAACTAGAAGTCCTGGCACAGTCAAGGAATTATGATGTAATTGGAATAACAGAGACTTGGTGGGATAACTCACATGATTGGAGTACTGTCATGGATGGATATAAACTGTTCAGGAAGGATAGGCAGGGCAGAAAAGGTGGGGGAGTTGCGTTGTATGTAAGAGAGCATACTGCTCAGAGCTCCAGTATGAAACTGCAGAAAAACCTGAGAGTCTCTGGATTAAATTTAGAAGTATGAACAACAAGGGTAATGTCGTGGTGGGAGTCTGCTACAGACCACCAGACCAGGGGGATGAGGTGGATGAGGCTTTCTTCCAGCAACTAACAGAAGTTGCTAGATCACAGGCCCTGGTTCTCATGGGTGACTTTAATCACCCCGATATCTGCTGGGAGAGCAATACAGCAGTGCACAGACAATCCAGGAAGTTTCTGGAAAGTGTAGGGGACAATTTCCTGGTGCAAGTGCTGGAGGAACCAACTAGGGGAAAAGCTCTTCTTGACCTGCTGCTCACAAACAGGGAAGAAATAGTAGAGGAAGCAATAGTGGATGGGAACCTGGGAGGCAGTGACCATGAGATGGTCGAGTTCAGGATCCTGACACAAGGAAGAAAGGAGAGCAGTAGAACAGAGACCCTGGACTTCAGAAAAGCAGACTTCGACTCCCTCAGGGAACTGATGGGCAAGGTCCCCTGGGAGATAACATGACGGGGAAAGGAGTTGAGGAAAGCTGGCTGTATTTTAAAGAATCCTTATTGAGGTTGCAGGAACAAACCATCCCGATGTGTAGGAAGAAAAGTAAATATGGCAGGCGACCAGCTTGGCTTAACAGTGAAATCCTTGCTCGTCTTAAACACAAAAAAACAGCTTACAAGAAGTGGAAGATTGGACAAATAACCAGGGAGGAGTATAAAAGTATTGCTCAGGCATGCAGGAGTGAAATTAGGAAGGCCAAATCACACTTGGAGTTGCAGCTAGCCGGAGATGTTAGGAGTAACAAGAAGGGTTTCTTCAGGTATGTTAGCAACAAGAAGAAAGTCAAGGAAAGTGTGGGCCCCTTGCTGAATGAGGGAGGGAACCTAGTGACAGAGGATGTGGAGAAAGCTAGTGTACTCAATGCTTTTTTGCCTCTGTCTTCACAGACAAGGTCAGCTCCCAGACAGCTGCACTCTGCAGCATGGTATGGGGAGGAGGTGACCAGCTCTCTGTGGAGAAAGAAGTAGTTCGGGACTATTTAGAAAAGCTGGACGACCACAAGTCCATGGGGCCGGATGCGCTGCATCCGAGGGTGCTAAAGGAGTTGGCCGATGAGATTGCAGAGCCATTGGCCGTTATCTTTGAAAAATCATGGCGATCGGGGGAGGTCCCGGATGACTGGAAAAAAGCTAATGTAGTGCCCATCTTTAAAAAAGGGAAGAAGGAAGATCCAGGGAACTACAGGCCAGTCAGTCTCACCTCAGTCCCTGGAAAAATCATGGAACAGGTCCTCAAGGAATCAATTCTGAACCACTTAAAGGAGGGGAAAGTGATCAGGAACAGTCAGCATGGATTCACCAAGGGCAAGTCATACCTGACTAACCTAATTGCCTTCTATGATGAGATAACCGGCTCTGTGGATGAGGGGAAAGCAGTGGATGTACTATTTCTTGACTTTAGCAAAGCTTTTGATACAGTCTCCCACAGTATTCTTGCCAGCAAGTTAAAGAAGTATGGGCTGGGTGAATGGACGGTAAGGTGGATAGAAAACTGGCTAGATGGTCGGGCTCAATGGGTAGTGATCAATGGTTCCATGTCTAGTTGGCAGCCGGTATCAAGTGAAGTGCCCCAAGGGTCGGTGCTGGGGCCGGTTTTGTTCAATATCTTCATTAACGATCTGGAGGATGGTGTGGACTGCACCCTTAGCAAGTTTGCAGATAACACTAAACTGGGAGGAGTGGTTGATACGCTGGAGGGTAGGGATAGGATACAGAGGGACCTAGACAAATTAGAGGATTGGGCCAAAAGAAATATGATGAGGTTCAACAAGGACAAGTGCAGAGTCCTGCACTTAGAAAGGAAGAATCCCATGCACTGCTACAGATTAGGGACCGAATGGCTAGGCAGCAGTTCTGCAGAAAAGGACCTAGGGGTTACAGTGGACGAAAAGCTGAATATGAGTCAACAGTGTGCCCTTGTTGCCGAGAAGGCTAATGGCATTTTGGGTTGTATAAGTAGGGGCATTTCCAGCAGATCGAGGGACGTGATCATTCCCCTCTATTCAGCACTGGTGAGGCCTCATTTGGAGTACTGTGTCCAGTTTTGGGCCCCACACTACAAGAAGGATGTGGATAAATTGGAGAGAGTCCAGCGGAGGGCAACAAAATTGATTAGTGGGCTGGAGCACATGACTTATGAGGAGAGGCTGAGGGAACTGAGATTGTTTAGCCTGCAGAAGAGAAGAATGAGGGGGGATTTGATAGTTGCTTTCAACTACCTGAAAGGGGGTTCCAAAGAGGATGGATCTAGACTGTTCTCAGTGGTAGAAGATGAGATGACAGAACAAGGAGTAATGGTCTCAAGTTGCAGAGGGGGAGGTTTAGGTTGGACATTAGGAAAACCTTTTTCACTAGTAGGGTGGTGAAGAACTGGAATGGGTTACCTAGGGAGGTGGTGGAATCTCCTTCCTTAGAGGTTTTTAAGGTCAGGCTTGACAAAGCCCTGGCTGGGATGATTTAGTTGGGTTTGATCCTGCTTTGAGCAGGGGGTTGGACTAGATGACCTCCTGAGGTCCCTTCCAACCCTGAGATTCTCTGATTCTATGATTAAATATATACGCTCAACAAATTTGCTGTGTGATATAACCAGCTATGGATATAGACATTGCCACACTCCTAATGGTACAGAAAAATCAGATGTTAGAGTTTATTATTACTTTTATATTAATATTGAAATTTATAGTGTATCATATCCAGCATCTGCTGTGGGAATCTGACCATGACTGTCCTTGCCTTGAGCTATTTTATGGGCAATAGCCAGTCTTTAAGAATAGCTATATGAATTAGTCTGCATTCATCTGATCATACTCCAAATTACATCCATTTTTAGCATTCTACATGAACCTACTGGAGCTTTGGGTAGAAAGTAATACACTCTATCACGGCTACTTGTAGTGTAGTGGTTACAGCAAGGGAGCAGGACTTTATCATTTTACATTCACATCTTAGGTTTACACTGGTTCAGCTTTCCTGTGTGGGGAATACTTTGGTTATTATTGCACAAAGTGAGTGGTACAGTTAAGCTGATGCAAACCAAAGTGTGGACAATCTTATTTGGCATAAGTGATTTAGTTTAGTTTATGTTAAATCAGTTGGCAACTGGATTAAGTTAAACTAAAGTAAGACATTCAAACTGAAATAAGGATGTCCACACCGGGGGCTGTGCTGGCTTTAACTCTTGGTTTAAAAATCAGTTTAATTGAAATCATTGCAATTGCCCTGGTTAGATAAAGGCCAGCTCACAGAGTCTGCACCTTAGTTTCCCCAGCTACATAAGAGATGTAACACCTATATTAGAGAAGCGTAAGATTCAACATGGAGCCAGTGAGTGATCTGGGCCTGGCAACCTCTCCTCTCCCTCTCTTCAGAGCAGCTCAGAAGTATGAGGTCCAGCAACTTCCCTCTTGCCAACTTATGGCTAACCTAGCTACCACATCTTGCCTCATGTTAAGTCTTCATTTAGATTGTATGCTCTTTGGAGCAAGAACCTTGTCCTACCTGTCTGTAAAGAGTCCTCCTATACTTTTGATTTGTTTTTAAGACAGTTCCATAAGTTTGCAAAGCACCTTAAGTCATTTTAGATGAAAGGAACTATTTAAATGCAAATTATTATTCATCAGAGTTGGTTGAATGGGGAAATGATTTTGCAAATAATTTTGAAATTGTTTGGTTCCATGAAATTTTCTGAATTTTTATCAACAATTATATCATAATAATTTTGAGGTTCTTCCACAACATTTCATTAAATTTACCAAAACTGTATTTGCTTACTGATAATTTGAGTTTTTAAACAAATGTAACTGCTCTGAACACTATTTAAATAAAAGTTGATATTGTGGAAAATTTCACAAAAATTGGGAAATTGTGATAGCATCATTTTTTGTGTGTAAAAAGTTTAGTTTGAGAATAGGCCATTGTTCCATGAAAAAACTGGTTCAAAAATGTTGATCAGCACTATTCATTATGCTGGTACAGGTTTGTTCTTCTGTATAGTGCAGTTTATCAAAATAATCTCTCTACAGTAAATAACTGATTTATAGTATTTCTCTTTGACTCAAATGGTACACCTGGAGGATAAGACTTGAAGTAAAATACTCAGATATATCTACTTCAACAAGCATAAATAATGGTGAGAACATCTCCAACCAGAAACATTTGGTAAACTGTAGTTGAAGCATTTACGTTACATGGCAAATCCCTCCGCCAAAGGCAACGTGCTATGTTAAATGGACTTGCTACTGTATATAACTTGCTTACCGTGAATATGCTTAGGAGTTCTTTTTTGTCAATAGATCCGTTTCCATCAGCATCATATAGCTTAAAATACCATTTCAGTTTTTGGTCGATTTTCCCTCGTATAACCAAATTTATTGCGGCTATAAACTCCAAAAAGTCTATAAATCCATCCTAAGGAAGATTAAAAAAATAGTGTTTAACAAGTAAGGTCGGCTTTCATTCTGGCAGCAATCTTACATAAGCAACTCATCTAATACAATATAATATAAGCTCATTTATAAAGCACCATGCTGTGAAAACCGTCCATGGCATTTGAAAAGGATAATACATAGCTCAGCCTAAATCAATATGGAAAAGAGCCTTAGTACAAGCTAAGCAGCTGATACTGACATTGTCTGGAATGGAATACAGAAAATGGCTTCTCAATATACTTCCATGCCCCAAAGAGGAATTCCAGCAGCCTGTCACCACTGGTACTAATGAGCCAAAATGACGCACATTAAAATGTGTATCTGCTTTGAAAAAGTGACTGAAAAATGACATCTTCATACCCAGCAGACCTGCTCCCTGTGGTGTTCATGTGGCAAACTCCACCAGTAAAACCGTATTAGGGTGGGTATCTCCCCTTTTCCCCCTCCCTCCCCCATTGAATTCTTTGTCCCACTATCCTACTGTTTACCTGCTGTGGCACCACTCATGTCCCCCAGAGATCCAGAACCCGTTCATTTTCTGACTGCTGCCTACTTATAAAGGAACAGTGGCTCTAGCTTTTTTGCCACCCCCCCCCCCGCCCAAGCACAGCAGGCAGGCTGCTTTCGGCGGCTTGCCTATTCCCTGGTCCCGTGGCTTTGGCGTACCCGCCGCCGAACTGCCACCGAATCCGCGGGATCGGCGGAGCTCCCACAGAAACGCCACTGAGGGCAGCCTGACTGCTGCCCTCGCAGGGACCGGAAGGCCGCCCTCCGCGGCTTGCTGCCCCAGGCATGCGCTTGGAGCGCTGGTGCCTGGGGCCACCGCTGGTAGTAGTGATATAGCACAGAAAGCTTTGAGTATTGCCCCAGCAGTGACTGACAGGACCAGAGATGGCCAGAGTGCATAAACGCCACCACTGCTAGGTAGACTAGCAATTGCAAGACTTTGGAGTGCTGGGGACACAAGTGGGAGATCTAGAGGCAATTTCACTTTGAGGGTGGAAAAAAGGGCAGCGACTTGATCTCTCGGTGGGAGGTCATTGTTACAGGACATTGGGGCCAAGAATTTAGCTTTAACTATAACTCTGGATATTGTTTATCCACATAAGTGTCCAATCTCTCTTCGACTCCAGATAACAAATTTTGGAATGGCTATAAAAACCTGATGATTCAGAATTTAAACCAGTCTCTTACTATTGGATTAGGAGAAGACCTTTGTGGGGGACAATAGCCAACATCTGCCTTGTGATGCTGGTAGACCATGCCATGGCCCAGGCTTCACTGAACACTAGACTCATAGACTTTAAGGTCAGAAGGGACCATTATGATCATCTAGTCTGACCTCCTGCACAATGCAAGCCACAGAATCTCACCCACCCACTTCTATAACAAACCCCCAACCTACCAAGTGCATAGCTGGAAATCAGTCTGGCTTACCTGTGGGGTAGTATAGTTAAAATAGATATTAGTGTTATAACAATGTGTGAAGTGTTTAGACTTTATGGAATGCTTGTAGGATGCTGCATGTATTAATCCTACTTATTATATTGGTAGCCCATACTATAAAAGGTGATACTTAGCTCTTTGCTCCATAACTGTAAAATGTTTGCTCTGAAACTATGTTAACTCACCAAATAGGAAAAAAAAACTTCACCTAATGCAAAATGCTGGATTTCTAGAGGAGGTATTATCTCCTGCCCATCAGGAAGGACTATTGAATCCAAATGGACCATTGTGGAACAAAGACTTTGTTGATTGCTCCCCCACCACCCACCCATGTGCTGAAGTGCTTGTCCTATCAGCTTAGGCTCTAGGGAGGTGGAGATAATAAATCCCTGAGCTGACCAAAGGGCATTAGGGTCTCTTTGTGCTGTCTGGACTCCGAGGGACATAGTTTCCTAAACATTAGCAAGAGATCCCCAAGCTGCTTGGCTTGGGTTAGCCCCAAATGACATAAAAGCTTGCCTATTACAGAAGCTTCCGTTATCTTTTGAATTTGTGATTGTATCTCATTTGTGTGTGTGTGTGTGTGTGTGTGTATGCTTACCTGCTTTAGCCTTGTAAATAACTGTCACTTCTTTTTCCTAGTTAACTAACCTTTAGTTAGCTTATTACAGGATTGGCTACAAGCCATGTCTTTGGTGTGAGATCTAGGGTGCAAATTGACCTGGGGTAAGTGACTGGTCCTTTGGCACTGGGAGTAACCTGAATATTTTGTGATCTTTTGTGTACAAGGGACAATCTATCATCGAGTCAAGCTTGCCTGGGTGACAAAATAGACCAGAATGCCCAAGGGGACTGTGTGTGGCTCCAAGGTAAGACTGTATAGTGCCTGGAGTTTACACTTGTTGCTTGGTTGTGAAATTGAATGATAGAACTCACAATCAGTGTGGGATTTATGCCCTGGTTTGTAATGATCTGCCCTGAGGTTGGTATATTTGCTCATGAACCACTCCAGACAATATGGCACACCTATTGCAGCATTTTGTGCACCTTCTTTGAAGCATGCAGTGCTGGCCACTCTCAGAGATGGGACACTAGATAGTCCACAGATCCGATCCAGTTTGGTAGTTTCTATGATATGGAGTAGTGCTGTCACACCATAGCCTGGCCAGTCATGAAACTGATTTTCAAAGCCTCTCTGATGTGCAGCGCGCCTAGCTGTGCTCATCTAATCGCCCTGGTGTCTGGCTGCTCAAAATCAGACGCCAAGCGATTTGCCTCAACCGCCCACCCCGCCATAAAGTCTCTCCCTTACTCTCACAGATATTATGGAGCAAACAGCAAGCAGCAATAATAATGGGAATATTGGTTATGCTGAGGTCTAACCTAGTCAGCAAACAGCGCCAGTGAGCTTTTAAACGTCCAAAGGCACATTCTACCACCATTCTGCACTTGATAAGCCTATAGTTGAACTGCTCCTTACTACTGTCCAGGCTGCCTGTGTATGGCTTCATGAGCCATGGAAGCAAGGGGTAGGCTGGATCCCCAAGGATAACTATAGGCATTTCAACATCCCCAATGGTAATTTTCTGGTCTGGGAAGAAAGTCCCTTCTTGCAGCTGCTCGAAGAGCCTGGAGTTCCTAAAGATGCGAGCGCCATGCACCTTTCCCTGCCATCCCACGTTGATGTCAGTGAAACGTCCCTTGTGATCCACCAGTGCTTGCAGCACCATTGAGAAGTAGCCCTTGCAGTTTACATACTGGCTGGCAAGGTGGTCCGGTGTCAAGACAGAGATATGAGTTCTGTCTATCACCCCACCACAGTTAGGGAACCCCATTGCAGCAAAGCCGTCTAGTATGACCTGCACATTTCCCAGAGTCACTACCCTTGATAACAGAACATCAGTGATTGCATTGGCTACTTGGATCACAGCAGTCCCCACAGTAGATTTGCCCACTCCAAAATGATTCCCGACTGACAGGTAGCAGTCAGGCATTGCAAGCTTCCACAGGGCTATTGCCACTCGCTTCTCAGCTGGCAGGGCAGCTCTCATCTTGGTATTCCTGCGCTTCAGGGCGGGGGAAAGCAACTCACAAAGTTCAAGGAAAGTGACCTTACACATGCAAAAGTTTCGCAGCCACTGTGAATCATCCCATACCTGCAACACTATGTGGTCCCACCAGGGACTTGTTTGCAAGGCCCAGAATAGGCATTCTACTCTATCAACCAGCCCCATTGCTGCCATGATATCCCAATTGCCACAGCCAGTGTTTTCAGGAATGTCTGTGTCTATGTCCTCCTCACAATTGTCCTCGTGCTGGCATCTCTTAGCCAGTTTCTGCACATACTGCAGGATAATGTGTGAGGTGTTTACAATGCTCACAACAGCAGTGGTGAGCTGAGCAAGCTACATGCTTGCCGTGCTATTGTGTCTGCATGGGTAATCCAGGCAAAAAGGCACAAAACGATTGTCTGCCATTGCTTTCGCAGAGGGAGGGAGGGGAGACTAATGAAATGTACCCAAAACCACCCGCAACAATGTTTTTGCCCCATCAGGCATTGGGAGCTTAACCCAGAATTCCAATGGGCAGCGGAGACTGCGGGAACTCTGGGATAGCTACCCACAATGCACTGCTCTGTGAGACGATGCTAGCCACGATATTGAGGATGCACTCCACTGACCTAATGCGCTTAGGGGAGCGTACACAACCAACTATATAAAATCAATTTCTAAAGATCGACTTCTATAAAATTGACTTAATTTCATAGTGTAGACATACCCCCCTCTCTCACTCTATTTTATTTTGGTTTTTGGAGAATGGCATCACTTCTGTGTCTTTCCTGTACTCTGGTTCCATTGGTGTTTCTCTGGCTTTAAAAAAAAGTGTCAACAGTTGAGAAAGTTTATTAGCTAATCTGTTAGCATCCTGTAGCCCAGCATGCTGATATATAATGTACATGTGTGCATATCCACCCACTCCCTAAGTAATGATGGGCTATCAGGCCAAGATGAAAAGCCTGGCTAACAGTGAGACTGAAACCAAAATAGCTAATCATGCCTCACCAGCAAAAACTATAGACCTGCAAAGACCTTCAGCCACATCTGAGTCTGAGCAGCCAGTGTACCAAAGGAAGGGAGGAATAGAGATGCTTTTGTCACAGTAACCGGGTTAGCCTTTGGTAAATGAGTATTTCTTGAGTATCTATCCCTGAAGCATCATCCCATGGTAGTATTTAGTAACCATTTCCTGGAAAAGGAATACTTCCATCTGGTACCAGGATAAGGAGACCCAAAAAAATCACATTAAAATTACTTTTTTTTTTTTTAGATTTCCAACTTAGTTTTGTTCACTCAGGACTGGAGGTTTGGCTAGTTCTGACAGTTTTCAGTTAGGAGCTCAAATGTCTGGAAAAACTAAAGAAGGGTAACTTGTTGGATGCCTGTCCAAACAGAACTCTGAACATATTGAAGTTCATCCATTTCTATTTGGTAATCTGGGTAGAGTGAGGCCTGGTCTACACTACATGGTTAGGCTGATGTAAACTGCCTTACGTTGACCTAGCCGTGGAGGTGTCATCACTAAAATTTGGCTCCCACTGACATAAGTGCCTCTGTACACTTATTTAGTAACACCACCTCCCTTAGCAGCGTAGAGTTATAGTCAATGTAATTAGGTTGACACTGTGTCAATGTGGACACGGCGTTGCTTATGTAAACTGTTACTGGCTTTGAGGAGCAGTCCCACACTGCCCCAACACTGACAATACAATCAATACAAGTGCTCCGGTTGAGGATGCGCTATGCTGGCACAAGGAGCAGAGTGTGCACAAGCAACTTAATAACTCAGTGACTATATGCCAACAAAATTTAGTAGTGTAGAAATTGGCTGAGGCACCGAGAGGCTGTGCAGAACACTTACCAGACTCCCAAGCTCATATCAAAATTCTTTTTTAAATGCAGGCAGATAAGCGGCATGTCTACCCAATACATACTGTAATAGAAGTGTGACACAGGAGTGCTGATAAGAGACTGAAATATATTTCCTGTCTCCAGATACATGACATCCATCAGCTCTACAAAGATAATACCCCTTTCAAAAGTAAGGGTTCATGTAGCTCTCTATGTTGTGCCTACAAGTGCAGTGCTCAACAGGGGAATTAGCAGTCTAAGGGCTCTGTGAGTAGGCCTGCTGGCCTCAAGTGAGTAGGCTGCCAGTCCCCAAAAGGAGGTGGCAGGGGAGTAGGGGGACCCGGGCCTGCTCTAGTCCACTGGATCTCAGCCCAGGGCCTTAACAGCGGCGGAGGGTTCCGCCACTTGGTCATCGGGGATCCCACCGAAACATGCTGACCTAGACTCTGGCAACACAACTGAACTAATATCTGGTGTCCCTGGGTTACTTCTTACTACTCCTTCTGAGTGTACCTTGGTCTCTTGGGTTCCTCCGTCTCCCTGGGGAGAGCCCTCAGAACAGTTGCCACGGGCTTCAGATGGTCCTCCCAGTGGCAACTGTATACCACCACGTCATCGAGATAAGTGGTGGCTACTCGGTGTGGGGCTGGAGTAGGCAACCCACTAGCGCTGGAAGGTTTCAGGGGTGCCATGAAGGCCGAAAGGCATCTGGGTGAACTGATAGAGCCTGCTTGGGGTGACAAAGGTCCTTTTTCCACTTGATCCTGGATCAAGTGGGATTTTCCAATAACTCTTGATGAGATCAAAGGTTGTTATGTACCGGGCTGCTCCGAGTCAATTGAGCAGCTTGTCAATCTGGGGCATTGGGTAGACATCGAATTTGGAGAAGGCACTGACCTTCTGAAAATCGATGCAGAAGCAAAGGGTCCTTTCCAGCTTTGGGACCAGCACTAGGGGTTGCACCACATGCTCTTCAACCTTTCGATAACCCCTAGGTCCACCATCACCTGGACTTCCTTTTCTACCACCTCCCACATTTGCCGTAGGAGGGGTCACATTGCCTCATGGATTACCTCTCCTGAGTTTGTCAGGATGGTGTGCCGGACCAGGGTGCTTTGGCCCAGTAAGGCCGTGAAGATTCTGGGAAAGGTCTTCAACAGGCATAGGGCCTGCTGCTCCTATATGAGGGTGTCTCTGAGTAGGGGCTTTTTGGAGTAAGCGGTCCCAGGGACCTGGGGACCCAGGTCTGATTTGGGAGGTATGGGGCAGACCTTCCCACTTGTGCCACAGCTTTAGGAGATTGACATGGTATAGCTGTCACTTCCTCTGTCATTCGGGTTGCCGGATTTCATAGGTGATGGATTAACTCATATCGCCTCTGCCATTGGGCTAGGAGTTTTGAGTCCTCCAAGGGAAGTAAGAGGAGAACCCAATCACTGGGTTCAAAGGCCTCTGTCCAGGCTCCCTTGTTGTATGTTCTCACCTGTGCCCCTCAGGCAGCCTGCAAGCTCTCCCTCGCCAGGTATCTGGCACGAGCCAAGCATCCTGTAACTGTAGCAAATACTGTAGGGGCCCTGGGCCTGCGACGGTGTCTGTTTTGAGGTTTCCCCCATTAGGTTGAGCAGGTCCAGAGGCTAGCAACTGTACAGCAGTTTGAAGGGTGAGAACTTTGTGGGGGATTAGGGACACCTCCCTGATGGTGAGCAGCAGGGGTTGGATTAATTGGTCCCACTGGCACAGGTCCCTGGGTGGAACCTTGCAGAGCATGTCCTTCAGCATTCTGTTGAACTGCTTGACCAGCCCATCAGTTTGGGGGTGATAGACTGAAGTCTGCAGCTTCTTGATTCCAGGAGCCCACAGACCTGGTGGAGTTGCCAGGATGTAAAATCTGCTCCCTGGTCAGTAAGGAACTCTCAGAGCAAGCCCACCCAGCCGAAGACCTTCAAAACTTCCACCACGACGGTTCAAGCGGTGGTGTTCCTTAGTGGGATGGTCTTGGGGAAGAGGGTGGCGTAATCCATAGTCACCAGGATATAGAGGAACCTGGAGATGCTCTGGGCAAGGGGCCCCACCAGGTACATTGCAACCCTCTCAAAGGGGGACCAGGGGAGCCTTTCACATTTCCCAAAAGGTCTCCAGGGCAATGTCCAAGGTGTCAAGTATGGCTGTCTTTACTCACCCATAGTCTCAGGCCTTGTCATTTGCTACCAAATGACAGGCTGCCTGGGCTATCCTATCCATATTTAGTAGGTTAAAGGTTGGTTCAGTCTCCATGCCCACTCAGATGTTCAACCTCTTTGCGAAGATGGCCAGCAAGGATGTCGGTTAGTGACAATCTTGACAGGAATTTGGCAATGTGGGGATCTGTCCCCTAGGAACTGGGCTGAGAACACATTTTACACAGATCACTGAATCGAATAGGCTCTGAAAAGATAGATTTTGCCTCTACCAATTTGATCTGGTGAATGAGAGGCAAAGTGTGAAAGTTTTCTGTATATTTCACTATATTGCAAGCTTGGGGTATTTTGTTTTTGTTTGTTCGTTTGAGGTTTTTTTAAAGTATCAGTGCTTGATTAACAAAACATAGAACTGTGCCGACGAGACTCCAAACAGGCCTGGGGATTTGGTGCTTATATAAAATTAATCTCTTGTGCTAACTCTGAGGCTCCATGGGAAAGAGTTAAGCTGTTCTTTCTCTATATAGGACATGCACAACAGGGAGCCCATTAACACTCAGCAACCACTGGGGCTTTTTTTTTTTTTTGGACTACTCTGATCACAGCTCTAAGACTGGGTACAACTTTAGGAACGAGCACTAGAAAATTACGCAAAAATCCTACAATGACTATAATTTGTTTCCATTTAACTTCTAGGAGGTCCTGGGCCCAGGCCTGTAGAAGTACAGAAAACTAGTGGGGAGAAGAAAACAAAGGAGGGTGCAATGTCATAGGAACTGTGCACCAGCCTCTCTATAACCCAAGAACCTCTAGATGCCAACTGTCAAGGGGGTTCAGAGGGGTTACAGGGATCTCTTGGGTCTTGCATCTACAGTCTAGTTCCCCAATGCGTGTCATGTAAGGTCTCAAAAGCTGGTGTCACATTGATCATCAATTACATCGCAGAATGCATTTACGAATGTTGCGTAAGGAGTTATGTAAATACCCTGAAAATATGTTCTTTCTTACAGCTTGTTACTAAGTACTGGTCACCAGCAAAGATGAAAAACAGATTTTCTGTCAGACGAGGTGTTCAGCCATCTGTTTACATGCAAACTGAGTATTGTCTCTTTCACAATGGACAACGATTAGCATTTTATGTTAAATGCTACTGAAGAGCTGATGGGAACTTCAGAAAGACACTAATGGGAAGAGAGAAACAGCAGAAGAGGGGGATCCCTGTCTGAGGGTGCAGATCAAAGGCTTACTCTACTCTACAAAAAAAGACACCCAGGAACCCTTCACTGAGGAAGTAAATGGACAGCACGTTTGCTTGATGGAAAAAGGGATCTCAGCGAAGCTTAGTTCAAAAGATTGTCAAGAACTTTGGTTGAGATAAGCTTCTTTAGATGGGAGGTTAACCTGTTATTTAAGTTTAGTCTCTAGAAAGTGTGTTATGATTTTGTTTTATAAGTAATCATTTGTTTCCAAAATTCTTACTCACTAGCACTTGGGTCTTTGTTCTTTGATAATAAACTTATTCTTGTTTTCATGATAAATATAGCTAAGTGCTGTGGTGTTAAGCACAGTGATGGTCCTGAGTTGAATCTTACAAGCTGGTGTGTACTGTTCCCTTGGGAACTGCAGGTCACTTAATTCTGTAAAAGCAGCAAAGAATCCTGTGGCACCTTATAGACTAACAGACGTTTTGCAGCATGAGCTTTCGTGGGTGAATACTTAATACTTAATTCTGTAAGTATTCTGTGGATAAAGGGCTGGACACTGCAGGGTTGGTGTGTGCCCATCGTTACCAATACAGAGAGAACGAGGCCTGGAAGGCAGCGCTTGTGCTGCTAGAGGCTGGCAGTTTCAGGGAGCTGATCCACGACAAGCACAGACAAGACTTCATCATGCTAAAGGCAGGAGGTGGTGAGGTGCCTTGCAAACCTGGCAACCCACGGGGAGCATTGCATTCCTTTAAAGTGACAAAGAGGCAACTCTACTGTCCTAAACCTAAACATCAGCCTAGCTACTTTCATGAACACTGAACTCTTGAGATAACAAAGACCAAAACCCTTTATTTAAGCCAGCTACACAAAATAAACTTGGGGAATTCAGATAAAATGGATCCCTGACCTAAAACACCCAGCTTTGGGGTTAGCAACCAACCTACAACCCACAAAAAACTAAATCAACAAAACAAAAAACAAAACAAAACAGCAACATCTAGTTCTAGTACAGATGAGCAAATTCACACACCAAAAACTTATTTCTTGGGTCTGTTTTTTATTATTCAGTTCCTATGCAATTTTTCTCAATGCACTGTGACAACATAGACCCTACAACAACACCAGAAGCTTGCATTTGAATAAAACTTAAAAAAAAAATCTGGACTTGCTAGCCCTGTAACTAGTCCAGTGCAACTAGTCTAAGCAGCTACTCTTATTAGGCAACTTCCTGATTTTTATTAAATCTCCCGAAATATATGGAGTAGAGTTCTGTTCCACTGCTCCTAGCACATCACCTCCTTGAATCAACCTTTGCCTCTTAGAGCAGGTTTCAACATGCATTGCGCTGCCATATCATTCCCAGGCCCTGTCCCTTGCTCACTATGCTTACAGGGTTAAAAGCCCCACAGAGACAGTCAACAGATCATGTGAGGAGGGAGTTCCTCAAGTGAGTCAGTGGAGACTCCTCAGTGTGTGTGGGCTTTAGTGGTGGATATTTTCCCCTGCTCCCCTGAGAACTGTTCAGCTCTAAAGAGCACTGGAGAAAGCAGACATTAAAACTGGAGACGGGGGAGTTATGTTTTGAGCTGGCTTTCAAATATCTTTAAAAACACCCAGCAAAATTAAATTGAAGCAACCAAATTCTGCATGTTTTGGGTTGGAAACCATGAAAAAAAATTGAGTGGAGAGAAGAAAATTAAATAATTAGTTATTAAACAAAGGTTAACACTGAAAGGCTAAATAGGAGCATTATTTACTTCCAGTTAATTATCTTAGTTGAATTATATGATGCTTCTGCTGAAGGGAATGATACACAATCTTTCAGGATTTGTGTGGCATTTGTATCAAAACCAGATTATGTGAGGCATTTCTATGCACTTAATTTGACAGATTAATCACACGAAATGCAAAAGGGGAAAGCTCCTGCTCTGGATGTAATGAGAAGCCATTAGTGTGCAGCTGGCAAGGCTGATGAGGTGTTTAAAGGGGGTTTGTTCAGTAGTAGCTGCATCTCGTAAGGAACGGGGCAATTTATTTTCATCCTTTTATGACAGGATATTGCTTTAGAATGTCAGCTGTGTGCAGTTGCTGGCGGCTGTTCTCTTTAGTCACTCGCCAGAGCTCTGTGGCCTGTGAAAAGAAAATGGGGCACTAAAGGAATTATGACATTATGGAACGATAATTAGGTAATACTCTAGCACCAGGAGTTTAACAAGAACATTATCCTTGTGTATCTAGAATAGTGTTGATAATCTTCAGAATTAGTTAAAAAGCTCTAAACATTGCCCTCCCAATGGCCATTCAAACAATTCTTCCTAATGAATTTATTTGCAAGTACTTTAAACAGTCACTTCTGATGTTGTGAATGCACAACTGATTTAACAGGGCTGAGACTCACGTTTGCACTGAAATCAGAATTAACATAAAGCAGGTTAGATGTGATGGCTGATGTTTCTATTCAGCCAGTACTATCAAAGCTGTGTACATTAGTAATAATTTGAGAATTTGCATAATGCCTTCTATCCCAAAGCAATTTATTAACCATGCAAAAGCAGCGCCACTGAAATGCAGACAACTGTGGGAGAGAGTGAGCCAACCAATTAGCACAAAGCACACTGCTTAACAGCAGTGGCAGAACTAACAGGGATGGCAACTGTCTTCCCCTGCTTCCCAGGCCTGGTGTGGTTAGGTGTATTTGTGGTGCCTTTTCAAACCTATTGTGCAATTGATAGGAGGTGCAGGACATGAATTTTCACACGGACTGGTGAGCAAGCCTGCCCCACACTCAGCCTCAGTGGCAGCTCCTGTCCCACGGGGCTGGGCCCAGCCTCCCACTCTGGGCAGTGCAATGGGGCACAACACATCACACAGCGCTGTGACCTCATTCACCATGTCACAACAGCACTCACTGTGGTCTGGCTGCCCCTCTGTCATGATACGGGGCAGCCGGGCCAACCCTGAATGGTGCTATAATCCCATGGGTCAGGTCACAACACTTAGAATTGGGAGCTGGGTCCAGTGCCATGGGACAGGAGCTGCCCCTGTGGGGTGAATGTGGGGCACGCTTGCTCACTTGCTCTCCCTTCCCTCCCCTCCCCCTGGGCCAGTGTTAGAGTTATGGTGGTGGGGTGGAGGATGCTGCTGCAGGTGGTCCATTCCCCCTCAGTAGGGCAAGGAGGAGATTATAGCAGCAGAATGCACCCATTGAATAGGGAAGCACCACTAATGACCCATTACTTCCCCCTTGCCCCCAGTTGTACTCTGCCACTGCTTAACAATGTGGGGAGGGGACATTTTGGCAAGGAACACTAACGGTGAGCCCTCACTCTTAGTAAGAGTACTTTGGGCTCGTTAAGGGGCTATGGAAACAAGCAGGATCTTGGTTTTAAGTTTGCATCTGAAGGATTCCTACATAGTAAACTGCACAGAACTCTATTTAGCTACATCAGAAGGGTTGAGTTGACTCTACCAGGATGACAAACTTGTAAATCTAGAGAGTCTAGGGATTTCAAATCCAAGGCTTAGACTACTAACACACCCCACACTTTTAAAACACTTATTAAGAAACCTGATAAAATAGAAGGAAGAGGTTAAGTATTTGCTCTGGCCAAGTATCAGATTCTGATAGCTTAGACTAACTGTCTGAGGTTTACAGCAAATCCGGAGGTTATGAAGTAAGTTGCCTGTAATAGAAAGAACATCTGATTTGTTTCATGTTTCACAGGGGCTACCAGTCTGCTGGTGATACCCTGCAGGGGTACCCAGGGTCATGACACACATCACTACCACCTGCCCCTAGTGCAAGGAAACCTTGTCTGTGCCTGCTGAGGGTCAACTCCACTGGCTACGCAAGCACTCCCTTCCTAGGCCTTGCAAGCCCTGCTGTTACTCTAGAGGTAACAGGCTCCCTTGAGCCCTCCGAACATCTCCCTGAAGTGTCCAACCCCATGGCCACTGGACGGACACTTGCAGTATTTATAGAATTGCTGTTCCCAAAGAAGCAATACACCCTAGCTTACCAGTTACAGCTCCGATCACCGCTACACTTAACACACAGTACTTAGATGTGTTTATAGTGAGATCAAGTATAAGTGTATTTAACAAAGCCTAGAGATTCAAATAATAGCAAGTATTGGAAAGCAATGATTATATATACAATAAAATCATTCTAGAGCTTAGACTTAACACTCATTCTAGAGCTTAGACTTAATTCACAAGATACTCACATGTCTTGTATCATAATGCTTGCAACACTTTATAGCCAGGGTTGCCTGTGATCCTCCTTTCATGAAAAAGCAGGCTGTCAGCTTGCCTCCTAGGTGAAGATACTAGTGTTTTCCTTTGCACATCAAGATAAACTAGAACAATTCTTGGTCTTTATTCATAAACAGGGCACCCTGCCCCCTGCTGTTTTTTTTCCATTCTGTAAATTTCCTCTTTTGTCAATTTCACAATCTTATTTAGTCTTTGGCTAAGTATGCAAATAGTGTGTGTAATAAAATACACAATACACAAATGGCCTGACAGGGAGATAGGTGTCTGTTACCTCTTGCCTGAAAGAAACATGTCAGAGATGTGTCACCTCTCAGTGACCTGCCTTAACTCCTGGACCTTAAGAACATATAGATTTCAGTATAGATACATAGCTTCTTAAATACTACCCATACATACATTTCACAATTATTGTGGCAACCAGGGAGCAACTGGCTCTCTGTAGTGACCCTCACATGCTACCCTTCGATGAACTATTATGCAGATATCGAACCCAGGGTCCCCACTTATTTCCTTTCACTTTTTAAAAAACCTGTTTCCCAGTGAAAAAAATTGGGGATAGTTTAAAAAACTGGGATTTCTGCACATTTTCAAAATGATAATTTTCAACCAATTTTGAATTGGTAAAACTTTTTATTTTGAAATTTAAAATGGAGACATTAGAATTTTTTCCCCCACAAAATGTTTGGTGTCAAAAGCCCATTTCTCAATACCAAAAATCATCACAAAATATAAAATTGGACCAGCTTTCATTTTTACAGTACCTAAATAAATGAGGTCCAATCTTGGTTGGGCCTTCTAGGAAATACTGTAATATAAATTTACAAATAATAATTAATAATAGATTAGAAGAACCCACACTCTGAATCTGATCACTCCCTTTATTGCTACAAAGATGGAAACAAACTTTGTGTTGAGTTTGAGGAGCTGAACGAGAAAACGAGGATTAAAAAAAAGGAAGATTTTCACTTTTTCCACAAAGAAAAAAATATTTATGGAGAAGACAGGAGCTGTTTTTTTCCTTTTTTTTTATTTCCTTCCAGAAACTGGATGTCTTGACAAAACTTCTTTTTCTGGGACACACTGCGCCAAGATTTGTTCTTTCAATGCATTTTGATAGTTACTGCTTCTCGATATTGCCTTTTAGAATACATTGAGCACTGGATCTTGGGAGTGAAAGTGTACATTGATAACTGGATGTGGGGCAGCACTGCTCGTAAATATTAACTGCAGAAAGTACTGGAAGCAGCAACCAATAAATCCAAGAGTCAATTTCTAATAATTGAAAGAAATTGAGAGAAATTGGTCACACAGGGAATACATTTCATTATTTTAAGAGTCAGATGTTTTTGAACATACAGACACCTGAAGATAAAGGAAATTCAGGCCAAGATTTATAAACAGAATAATCCATTTGTAGGTGCCCAGTTTGACATTTGAAAAGGGCCTGATTTTCAGTGCCAAACATGCACCCTGGTCCCAGCCAGGACATCACCCATTAACAACAGATGTGCTGTCAAGAGCGCATGCTTTGTTTGATGACACAACCAGGCATTGGCACCAGAAGGATTGCAAGAAGAATGTATGGGGAGGATAACATGTTGGGTGGGGGGCAGAAGCAACTCAGACAGGCCAAATTTGAGTGGTGTTGCAACCCCGTGCACCAGGAAGGAGCAACCTGGCCAATTCTGAGAGCATGGTGCTACAACATGGGCACAACGCTACTCAAATTTGGCCTAGTCACCCCTCATCATACCAACAGAGAAGGGGTTCCACCATAATGCCAACCCTTCATTGTCCCTCTGCCAAGTTAAGGTGCTCAAAAGTGGGGGACAGGGAGGGCAATGGTATCTCCAAAGCACATGCTACCAGATTATCTGGCACAAACACTAATAATGTGAGAATATGGTAAAAGCATCATGTGATAGATCAGCAAGAATATGGTATGAAATGGAAGGAAAAATAACCAAGGATGACATATTTCAAGCAATAATACAAGCTACAATTAATGGACGGAGAAGTTAACCCTTCTCACCTGCATTTTAATAGTATAAAAGAACTGCCTATGACTTTGGGAGCACTAGTATTAAAAAAAATCACAGGAACAAGAAGTCAGGTGTGGAAAGGATAAATGCAAAGTGTCTTCAAATGACTACAGCAGAAAGTCAGAGAAATCATTCTGGCCACAGATGAAAGAGGAAGCAAATGAGGAGACTTCCTGAGATACAGAGAAGCTCAGTGGAAAGAACCCAGGCCCTTGGGAGTCCTCACTGATGTTGGGAACACAGCCACATGATTATTCATAATGGACTGTTCCTGCAACTTCTCAGAAGAAGTGACCCTGGAAGATACCACAGTTTCATATGTGACAATGTTAAATCTCAGTTCCTGGACATGCAGCCTTAGATACACCTAGAAATGAACAGATTAGAAGTCCATACACTGAAGGACTTGATCAAAAAGCAATTTATTTAAGAGAACATCAATACTTAGCTCTTCTCGACAGAGCAACACTGCTGCAATGTGAAAAGTCGCTAGCAAAATTTAGTCAAAGGGTAACACAACTCTGTTTTTGAGACAGGTAATAGACATCTCCAAACACTGAATAAAATCATAACAGATGCACAAGATGTTTACCACATTAAAAAAAAGATATATAGAATGTGACAGGAAGGTTGTGTATGTTATGAGATGAATTCTAGGTTATTTTTCTCACTGTAACGAGAAAATAGCTAAAGTTCACCAGAAAGCATATTAGCCTCTGGAGCCTGCGGACCTAGCTGACAGTACAATGATATAACCAGCCAGAGTGCACTTAGCCAAACCATTATACAACACAGTTATAAAGAAATCTTCTAAAGCTTAGGTCTGTACCTGCTGTTCTGGGGAAGTCCTCTACAATTTAACAGATTGAGATAGTTTTTTTTTTAAACCATCCTGCAGAGTGTAATAGAAAAATCTGATTATACAATTCTTTAGGGAGTTAAAATCTATGGAAAGGATGTAATTCTCTAATAGAATTTATAGGTTATTAAAGTAATTTCTATAGAATCCAATTCAATATTTGTAGAACATATACTAATTTAATTTCTATTGCATTCCACTGGATTTTCTATAAAGATGAACTAAATGTTAAGGGTCCTTTGAATATGGGGCCCAAACAATGTAACCCAATCCCTTCAAAGTTGACAATTCATAATTTACTAATAAGATGCCTTGTAATATCCAAGTGTTGCAGACCAAAAACGTGAGTTACTTTATATACACGATAAGTTTATGCAGCATGACTTAGGCACAATAAACTGATTGAGGGGGTAAATGCTTTTTGTTGGTTTGTGTCTCAGACTAGCCGAGGCTGTGTGTATAGATACACAGACACACACACTCTCTTTCTCTCTATTTTAAATATGAGAGACAATAGTGGTGTCATTTCCAGCTGTAGTAAGAAAGATGATGATCAGTGTTGTTCCTATATATTTACCTGTTCCCTCTAGATCTTTGTGTAGAATCTGCTTAATTTATTGATACAAAAGCTTTTATTACTGCTTTACCATGCAAATAACAAGGCTAGGGGAGAGCAAGATCTGTTTTTTCCATGAAACAAGAAAAAGTCAAAGTTTTAATATCAGAAACTTGATTGCTGGTGATGGTAATGCTAGAAGCAGGGCTCAGACTGGGAAAGAAAGAAGTGGTACTTCTAAGTTACATATTCCACCACGTTTCCCTTTACACAAAACTCTGCACACTTGCGATACCAAAAGAAAACACTGCTCATAGTAGACTGAGTGAATATTCATAACCTGATCATCCTTCTCCTTTCCTGTGTGCTTTGACCAGAAGTTAAGCCTGAAGCCTAATTATATCAATGTGAACATTGTTAATTTTCCAAATGATGTAAAGGAGCAGTTCACACCTCTCTTGAATTATGGCAAGCTGTCTACAGATTCAAATAGACATCATTTGTTAACATTATATCTGTCACAGTTTGAAGGTTCTGTTTGCAAATACAAGAACTAGAGACTTTTTTTTTTTTTAAAGGAAAGCTTAGATTCTGGAGCAAAAGAAGACTGTCTCCAGGAAAAAGATGCACAACTTGGCTAAGTCACTATGAACCAACCCAATTCAGCACTGGATACCAGAGACAGAAAGACAATCATATGGGACTGTATCAAAATGAATAATTTTGTTTATATGACTACATAACTATCCTCCCAAGCACAAAACTAAATATTCTTTTAAATTAAATTCCATGCTAGCAACCAGCTTTTGCTTAAAACTTGTCTGCTGTTCCCCCACCTTCCGGAAGTTCTCCAGCGTATTCACCAGTCTCTCTTTAGAATGTTTCCTTAAATACTTTTTATAATTGTCCCTCTTAAATCTATCTTTTCTTATTCTCATCTCTTCAGTGTGATATCAGATACAGCTTAATTTAATACATAAGTAGTTTAAATACTTGTTCATGTCACCTTTTGGTCGTCAGCTTTCAAAGCTACTCTTATCACTGTCTCCTCATATATAACCCCCTCCTTGCTTTGGAGATTCCATTCCTCTGGACTTCAACTTTTCTTGGGTGAGATGACAGAAAAGACACTATTCTCCAAATGAGGTCTATCCAGTTCTTTCTGAAATATTACCAGAAAATCACTGGACTTTCAGAATAGAAAAGTAAAAAGGATCAACAGGATTTTGGCTTTTAGCACTGGAGGACTAATTATAACCTACATTTTAAAAACCAATTTTCTTATAATACGACAGTCATTTATTCCTTTGGCTAGTTTCCTTTAAGGCCATAATAAGTAGCATAAGAACTTGGATAGCAAGATCCTATTTTCAGTATATAGTTCCCTATGCTAAATAAGTATGAAAATCTCGTTCTTCACAGGTCACAGGAACCTAACCAACTGATTTTTGCATTATTTAATTACTACATTTAACAGAGATACAATAGAACAAGTAGCTTATCTATAAGCATGTGGAAGTGCATGGCAATGCATTGATTAAATGATCAAAAAAGTCTTTGAATACAACTTTTCATATCAAAGTAAATCTCATTAAAGTATTGTAGCCGATTTTAACAAGATTTCATCCACATTTGGGTTGTAAGGATTTTCTCCTTACACTAAATCAAACCCTAATTGCTTGTACCATTATGATTTGGTTACTTTTATAAACTGACAAATAAGACATCCTTATCTATAGGTTAGGATAAGTATATTTAATTAGCAGCAATTTAACATTTAGGAAATATTTCCATATTGATATTCCTGTTTAAGAATGATTCAAAAAACATAATTGTCATTTATAGTCAATGCACTAGGCATTAAAATTTCTAGAAAGGCCTACTGCGTCAGGGTTAATGTAATCTCGCTTCTTGAATGTGTTTGTGCCCACAACATATATCAGATCTCTGAAACATGATCTGTGTCATGCACACAGAGCTGCTGAAGGAACATACACCTTCAAAACTACTTAAATTTGTATAAACAAAGGAGCTTCTGCCTGGAAGTACATCCATGGAGTGCACGGTGGAGGACCAGGTGACCATTCAACATGTCCAGGGAGCAGGGAAAAGAGGAGAACCAGTAGGAGAGTGAGCGCACGGGATTGTTTTTTATATATTTCACACACACACACACACACACACCCCCCCCCCGCTACCTTGATATAACGCCACCCGATATAACACAAATTTGGATATAACGCGGTAAAGCAGTGCTCCGGGGGGCAGGGCTATGCACTCCGGTGGATTAAAGCAAGTTCAATATAACACGGTTTTACCTATAACTCGGTAAGATTTTTTGGCTTGCAAGGACAGCGTTCTATCGAGGTAGAGGTGTGTGTGTATATATATATATATATATATACACACACACACATTTTATTAAGGCAAAGTTACAATAAAACATTAACATATTACATCATACATTACTTGTTACATATTGATATTACTTGAATATGTACATTACTAATTAATATTCAAAGAACCTGGCTAAAGATTCTGGTTTGCTGGCTGGGGAATCTTCATCTTGTGAGTATGCTAGAAAGAGCGACCAAATTTCTAAATACTTACTCCTCTTTTTGGTGCTTCTCTTGTATTATACTTGGTATGAAAGCTTTTCCATTACAAGGACAGTCTATATTTTACTATACACAATTCAACAATAATGTGCCCTCATGGAGTCTGACTCTAGCAGACTCTCTCTTTGCCCTATGTCCTTCCCACTGGTTTTCTCCCTCACTTGTGCTGCCTTTTTTGACCCAGCAGTTTAAAGAAAGATAAGAAGCTTTCTTGAGAGAGAGAATCCCCATACTGGCAAACTTCTATGTTAATCATGCCCCGCCACCCGCATGCATACACACACAAACCAACTTATAGTACAACCAGTTCCCTTTGCCTCCAAAAGACTGTATTAGGTATAACTTGTGGCTTACAGAAGCATTGTCCAAATCAAGCATTAGAATATAGCTCGCTCTGGCCAGGCCCAGTGGAAGCAGACCAAGTTCTGGCCAATGACTGTATAGACTCTTCTGAGCAGGGCACGCAAGGGCAGATCCTCGCCTGATGTGACATGCTATTGTTTGATTGACTTCAGCTGACCTACGGTGGTTTACATAAGTTTAGGATGTGAGCTCAGTCTCCTTGTGACCACACATTCAACAGTGATGCTTGGAGCTCTCAAATTCTGCTTGCAGCCAGACACCTGTAGAGGAATATATGGCTAATTTGACTGAAAGCAATAAGGGATTGACATGCATCTTTTGAGGTGAGAGGGTACCTTTTGAAATGTCATAAGTGCTGAAATGGTTTTGCAAGCCCAAAGGAATGAAGTTTCTGTTTTGTTTCTACATAAAAATTGTACCTCCCCCCAACAGATTGATGACAAATTTCACTGAAAATGTTGCAAGTTTTTCAAGTCTTGTGCTACCCAGTGCCATAGAAAACTAAACACTATTTTTTATGATTTTGAAGAAGGGACACTTTTGATTCAGATTTCACAAGAAATCTCTTTGGAAACTTGTGGGGTTTAGGCATAATCCTCCTCCCCCCACATCGCCAAACAATTTTAACAATTGTTAAACATGATGTTATCAATAAGGAGGGTAAGTTGAGTTTTGACATTTATATTTGGCTTCTATTATGATTGCCCTCAAGACACTCTTGCTTGAATCATAGGCCATACTATTCCCCAGAAGACTCTCCCAGTGGCCTAGCTAGGTTTGAGAGACTGTCTCCTAGAAGAAAAATGTGCTGCTTTCTACCATGAAGAGAAGATGGATGTGCCCTGGGCCCTCTTATGTATTCTAACAGGCGTATACACAAATGAGGAACATTTAACACAATATCCCACATAATTAAAATGGATGGCAAGAACTGCTGGATGTCTAAACCAATCTGTATTTAAACAGCAGATGTTTTTGTTTAAGCCTGTTGCTTTAAAGGAAGCTATGTCTTCTGCAGTAAGATGCCACAGAATCTTGAAATTCTGAGTTTCTAACATCTCTGAAATGGTTGCTAAGAGGAACGATTGGAGCTTTCAATCAATGATCACAGACTGGGAAAACCATTCCTGAGCTGGAAGCAATGGCAAAGCATCGTAGGAGTGTGGTGACAAGATGATGTAAAGTGAATCCTTAGCTTTGACTAAAATGTATTTTACCCATGTCTGTCTGGAGCTTCCCATTTGGCTAGAAGCACTAAGGTTAGCAAGGAAAAGCTAAACACATAGAAACACTATAAAATGGATCGAATTTGATTTCTGACCTGATGTTAATATAACTTTCCCTTTACCAGATATTATTTTAGAGAGAGAAAGAGAGAGTGTGAGTAAAACAGGAAGCAGCCTGTGAGCATATGACCCTTGAAAAATCTAGAAAGAGGGGTTTTGGGGATCTGGTTTTGATTGGTTTGGGGCTGTCAACTAAGAAATTATTCTTTTATTTCTGGTTCCTCCTGCATTCAGATAAGCAGGCTGTTGTACATTATTTGCATATAAATAAGGTTGCAGGAAAGAAAATACCAGACTCCAGCAATTTCTGTCCCTGTCTAGACCATCCCCAGGACCCTGAACTCTGACTAGCTGCTGGGTCAAAAAAGGAAGCACAAGTGAGGGGAAAAAACAGTGGGAAGGGGGCACAGGGCAAAGAGAGTCTGTTAGAGCCAGAGTGCCAGACTCCATGAGGCAAGTTGTCAGGGCAGCTGCTTTGCAAAAGGCCACGTGCACTGTGTGGGTTGCGAGAAGCTGGGCCTCAGGAACAGAAAACAGGCTGCTTTCTCTAACTCTGAAGCATGTTGCAGCAGGTTAGTGATATTGTTAACCCTCCAATAGGGCAGGCCTGGCCGTGTTAATTATAGAAAGGGGAAATTGGGAGGGAAAACTCATTTTTATTTTAATTGTATATGTGATGGGTTTGGTCACAGAGACCCCTTGGAACTGTCACCTGATATGCTGAAATAAACCTCTGAGCCTGTTGTCCCTGCCAGCTTCCAGAACCCTGTCTTGTTGAGCCAGACACGCTAGCCTGCTGCAACACAGACCCAGGTCTGAACCACGTCCCTCAAAGCTGCAGACTTAACTGAAAACAGCTCAGCAGGTTACCTGTCTCCAGCACCCAGATACTCAGTTCCCAATGGGGTCCAAACCGCAAATAAATCCGATTTACTCTGTATAAAGCTTATACAGGGTAAATTCCTGTCACATGTCACTGTAAGACCTCTAGTCTCCATTCTTCCTGGGTTGCCCCACTCGTACACAGGAAGGTTTGCAGGTAAATAAACCATTTACAACCAATTGTCCTAGTCAATGGGAGCCAAATCAAGATTCTAAAACCACTATTAATGGCCAACACTTTGCATAATTACAATAGGACCTCAGAGTTATACTTCATATTTCTAGCTTCAGATACAAGAATGGTACATGCATACAAATAGGAGGAATATATAAAGTAGGTTATAACCTTTGTTATGATACCTTACAAGAGACCTTTTGCATAAAGCATATTCCAGTTACATCATATTCACACTCATAAGCGTATTTCCATAAAATAAATGGAGTGCAACATGGCAATATACTTTGAATGTTGTTTGATTTTAGTCAAACTGTTTTAATTAAATTGACTCAGCTGGTATGATTCACCGACTTTTATTTAAATGTGATAATGGGGAAAGAGTCATTTGTATTTTGCTATTCTCAGTTTTGTATTTTCTTGTAACAGGGCTTTTAAAAAAAATCTATATACTTAACTGAGTGGCTGGTTAATTGGCTAGTTGACTAGCTAACAGTGATTTCAACATAGGAGGAGGAAGAGTCTGCATAGATTTCAGCTGAAGATTTCTATAAGCAAGTGGGGGGAAGATGTTGCTTTTTGACTCAGCAGACTACAGATTTGGTGATCAAGGACTCTAACGGAGACTCAGGTGAACTCAACCTGAGCTTTTGGGAACTCAGAGTTTCTTCTCACTATGTTTCTGTGGGGCCTGACCTGTTTAGATTTAATTTGTTTTTTATTTGTGTTATGTATAACTGTGAAGATAATGTATGTGGCTTATGAAGTAGCCATGTTATGTTGTAGAAAATTAAGTTGTAGTTATTAGTTATTATGTTTCTTTATCATTTGATTTTATAAAATTGGTTCTTAAAAATTAAGTTAATTCCTTTTGTTCTTTTTGGGACTTGAATGTGGAAAGGTTGACCCTGTGTAATCCTTGCTGAAAATCCTTAGAGACTGAATTCTGGTCTCCAGGTGCTTTTCCATGGGAAATGGGGGGTTTTAGACACTGGGTAAGGGCAATAAAATAATCTCTAGCCCACCCAAAGGTTACACTTACACATTACATAACCAATTACACTCTTATTTTTCACTGCTGCTTGGCACAGTGCCATTTTATTCCAAACAAATTATTGGGGATATGTATTTTTGGCTCTATTATTTTTGCGTAAGGTGTATTTTAAGTAGTAGTGGTCATTTGGCCTTTGAAATTAAGGAAAAATAATGTAATTTGACTTAATGGAAATCAAATGTAAGAAATGGTATAAAATGGAATGAAGGAACATTTAGACTGCATATACGTAAAATACAATTATTAGTCTGTATAATAGCCATCAGATAGAAGAGGTGTCTGGTTCTGTAATATGATTTATTTTGGAGTAAATCAGACAAATTTGAATATGCTATATAAACTGTTATTGTATTGACATGGTATAAAAAAAGAGAGTGATATATACTAAAATGGCTGCTTCACTTATTCATTCAATGATTCTATCTGGGGCTGTAGCGAAGGCATTCACTACAATGATATTTGCAGATCTGCCACTTGTTGTGTGACTCTGGGCAAGTCACAGCTCTCTCTCTCTGCTTCAGTTCCCCATCTATAAAATAGAGAACGTAACTCTGTCTCTCACTAAGGATATGTTTACACAGCAAAAGCTGTGCACAGGCTAGCCTACCGAATCTAGCTTGACTCCAGCTAGTATAAGTAACAATAGCAATGAAGACTGAACAACATGGGTCATACGTGCCCGGCACAGACCAGAGGTAAATACTCAACTTGCTAGCCCATGCTGTGCTGGCTTCAAGCTAGCCTGTGCACAGCTTCTGTTGTATAGGCGTGCCCTACGGGTGTTGTGAAAGTACATTCATGTATAAAGCAACAAAGAGTCCCGTGGCACCTTATAGACTAACAGACGTATTGGCGCATAAGCTTTTGTGGGTGAATACCCACTTCGTCAGACGCATGTGGTGGAAATTTCCAGAGGGAGGTATAAATATGCAGGCAAGAATCAGCTGTATGGAGTGGAAATCCATCAACTTCATGAAGAAACTTGCACAAGTACAGACAGATATCATCTTCCTTTCCAAATGCAAATGGATGGACATCATACCAAATGGACTGAAGGTGCTTCCCTTGGTGTTCACACCTCAGCTGCTAGAAGAGGGCCTCATCCTCCCTGATTGAACTAACCTCGTTCTCCAGACTGATTCTTGCCTGCATATTTAAACCTGCCTCTGGAAATTTCCATTCCATGCATCTGACGAAGCGGGTATTCACCCACGAAAGCTTATGCTCCAATACTTCTGTTAGTCTATAAGATGCCAGAGGATTCTTTGTTGTTTTTTTACAGATCCAGACTAACATGACTATCCCTCTGATACTTTCATGTATGTTTTAGAAGTGCTCAAATACTAGAGTAATGAGCGGAAGAATAAAGCATATAAACAAATAGCAAACTTTTAACTCAATCCAATTTTCAAGAGGATTTCTTAATACTGTTATTAAAAATCATGAGCACAGCCTTAGTTTTCCAAACGTGCCCCTGAAAGTACACGAAGGAAGTTGAGCTTTATCTAAATAGCCACACTTATTTGTGAGCAGTTCAAATTATATACATAACCCTCTGCCATGTTAGGTTTATGAGCAATTCAAAGCAGATCACAGGTTGCATAGTAAAATAAAATGTGTACTATTATAACTAAACAAAGCTTACCTTATTCAAGTCAAAGGTATTAAACACTTGATCAACATATGTGTCTGCCTGTGGATTCAGACCATGCAGATCCAGAAGTGTCTTGAATTCATAGAGACTAAGTTGCCCAGATGGGCACTCTCTCATAAATTTGGTGTACCATTGATGGATCTCTGGAGCATTGATATCATCTGCTGCTGATGCACCGGCTCCCATAGTATCTCACAATGAGTATCTTTTTTTCAGTGTTTATTCATAAACTTATGTTTCTCAACTTCAGTGGCTTGCACCCAACTAAAATTCAAACACAATCCCTGCCCCTAAAGAGCTAATGTAAACCTCTTATGAGACAGAGCCGATACAAGCCAATTAAAAATAGAAACCTAAGTGAGATTACCTTCAATACCCAGTTTTAAACCAGAAAGGTTTTGTAACATGTTTAAAGTCAAAGCTAATAGGGATACTTAAAAGATTGTTTCTTCAGATTCCCAAGGATGTGATTCTATCCAGTAGGTTTTTTCCACTGATAGTTAAGGCAACTATTAGCAAAAATGTTAGCATATCCTCAAACTGGTTGTCTTTAAACTGTACGGTAACTATTAATGACACACAAAAGTCTGATCCCTAAATGGTTGTAACTAATGGCTACAATTCATGTTGTAACTAAGAAGGAAAAGGTCAGGAATTAACGGGCATGTGTGATGCGAGGGAGAACTCAGACAGCAAAGCTGTGGGTGAGTGGAGCCTTTTCTAAACCAAAGTTCTGGTGGACTCCCTCCCGATGTGCTTCCTGAGTAGTGCTCAGAACCCAATTTCTTTGACTTCTAGTCTTCTAACACTGATGGATTTAAATAAATCCAACACTCTGCCCTGGTTTTATTCCAGGTCTCAGACATATAGTGGTGCTTGTATGTTACCTCCATCATAATTTGCTTATACAGTTTTGTATAGGACATGCACAAAAAGTGCTACATCCTTTAAAGGGATCCTGAAACAGATATTACATTATACTGGAATGGTATTTCATATACTTAGCAATAGCTAAAAAGCCTGTAAACATCAGCTTAAAATATATGGGGGAAAATGGATTTTGTAGTTCAGTAAAGGACTGTCTCACCTCTATGGAGAGACTGCAACAGAATATAATAAATGTAAAATAGAGAACGTAATTCTGTCTCTCACTAAGGGTATGTTAGTTAGTATGGTAATAGCTGATAGTATAACTGATGGAAAAAGCTGGTGGTTTTATGGAATGCAATGGGGGCTAAAATTTATAATCTTCTATAGTTTAACAGCTTCTATTAAACCCACAGACAAAGCATTCACTGACACTGCAGCAATTCTCCAAAAATCACCTCTCCCCAAGGCCACTGGTGATAGCACATTACTACTTTTATAAACAGGAAAAAATATGAAACAATAAAAAAATAACTTCCAACTGTTTGGCTAGATTAAGGAAATATAAGAGAACACTGCCAGTTTTGAGAGAATTTAAATGATGATTTGGGATCAGGTTGTGTACGGTAAACAAAATGAAGCAATCCAAACACTGCCATCACCAGAGGCTGATGTGGCCCTAAAATGTACATTAGAAATTGCTGGATCAGTGGAGACAGCTAAAGATTAATAGATTCACAGATTCCAAGGTCACAATGGACCATTGTGCTCATCTAGTCTGACCTCCTATGCAACACAGACCATTAAACTTCCCCAAAATAATTCACAGAACAAATCTTTTTTAAAAATATCCAATCTTGATTTAAAAGTTGCCAGAGAAAGGAATCCACCCTGACCCTCAGTAAATTGTTCCAATCGTTAATTACTCTCATTGTTAAAAAATTACACCTTATTTACAGTCTGAATTTGTCTAGCTTCCACTTCCAGCTATTGGATCATGTTATACCTTTCTCTGCTAGACTGAAGAGCTCGTTATCAAATATTTGTTCCCCACATGGGTACTTATAAACTGTAATCAAGTCACCCCTTAGCCATCTCTTAGCCAAAACTAAACATATTGAGCACCTTGAGTTTATTGCAATGAGGCAGGTTTTCTAATCCTTTAATCATTCTATTGTCTCTTTTCTCCAAACCCTCTGCCATTTATCAACATCATTCTTGAATTGTGGGCACCAGAACTGGACACATTGTTCCAGCAGTGCTAAATACAGAGATAAAATAACCTCTCTGCTCCTACTCGAGATCCATTATCCAAGTCTTTGTAGTGCGATGTTCCTTGATGGCCCTTCTGATTTTGATCACCGTTCTGGAAGGGCAGGGGAGAAAATTCCCATGCCTGGGTTCACAAGTTCAGAGCAAACATTTTCAAAAAGTTATAAAGCAAAATTGAGGCATTTTCTTATAGCATAGAATACAGACATTGCAAGTGAGATTGATGCATGCAGCAACTTAGAAGCATTTCAGAGAATCTAAACACTAAATACATTCTTATAAGACTAATGCCTATTCTGAGCAAAACTAACATACAGGTGAACTGATCTGGTCTCCAGCTATGAGTTTGCCAGCTATATTTCTTATTGGAAGGGGTAAATCTGGATTGATGTTGCCTGTTTCTTTCAGTAACTGCTTGGACTACAAAAGAGTTTGGTGAGAGGTGTGAATAAAAATTCTGTTCCCTGGCACAAACTATTTCTTTTCTGTCCTCTTTGGAGTGTGCGTGTGTTGGGGGGGAGGAATGCATGAGGCTGGGGTATGCCAGACCACCTTGGCAAGTTTTAAGATGACTTCATTAATGGGGAGTGGTACCTTGCTAGGCTCAATGCTCTGCAAAACGTTGAGGAGTTTGTAGTGCATAGGAATCCTTCTTACTAGGTCTTGGAATTGCAAAACACAAAAAAATCCCCCAATCCTCCACGCCACCCTCCAAGGATTTGACACCTCAGAATGCAACGATTTGGTGACTCCAAATGTTGGTGTCAGGACAGGGCATCCAGATCGTCCATCACTAGAGCCTGCCCTTGTGAAGGGCCAATTCACTCTACTTCAGAAGCCTGAAGCTCTTTCTTCAGATAATGTAGACTTGTAACTGGACCTGTTCTCTAGAGTCTCACCTGAAAATAGGAAACACTCCAAATTCTTAACACAAAGGTCAGATACTTTCCCCAGAGCTTTAATGTTGGTGTGCCTAACAAAGCACACTGGGAGGGACAAGCTTGTAAACAAAGACCTTTTCCTTGATTTACAAATGTAGCTTTTCTTAGAAAAGAAACCAATTACAGAAATACAGGTTTAACAATGGCAGGCTAATGTTAAATACTAGAACAAATGTAATACTTAGATGGCTGTAGTACTTATCTTCCTGAAAAATGCAAAGCAATCTGCACCCCAACTGGATACAGTACACAGATCACATCATCCATTACTGAGATGTGGCCACCTCTACTGTAAAATATGGCAGCTTTGTAACAGGTGTGACAAAGTTCCTCCTCTGCCTTGGTGGGTCCTGCACTTTCTGGTGGATTTGCTCGCCTCGGAGGTTCACAGCAGCCCTCAGTTTGGCCACTTCTGCTAGAGGCTCAAACCTGCTGTTCACTCAGCTAACCTCATCACTGGCCAGCATGGGGGAAATGGAGAACAATCCCCACAGTCTCTATATCCCACCTAGTGGATCGGGGACAGGCCAGGTCCCTTTCCAAATTAGACCTTCCCTTCTGGTGTTGCTCACAGATCAGGTAACTCCTCCTGTGTCTGATCAGGAGTTGGGAGGTTTGGGGGGAACCCGGGCCCACCCTCTACTCCAGGTTCCAGCCCAGGGCCCTGTGGATTGCAGCTGTCTATAGTGCCTCCTGGAACAGCTGCATGACAGCTACAACTCCCTGGGCTACTTCCCCATGGCCTCCTCCCAGCACCTTCTTTATCCTCACCACAGGACCTTCCTTCTGGTGTCTGATAACACTTGTACTTCTGAGTCCTCCAGCAGCTTCTCACTCTCTGCTCCTTGCACCCCCCCCCCCCACTAACTGATGGGAGGCCCTTTTTAAACCAGGTGTCCTGATTAGTCTGCCTGCCATAATTGATTTTAGTATGTTCTTAATTGGCTCCAGGTGTCTTAATTAGCCCGCCTGTCTTACTTGGTTCTAGCAGGTTCCTGATTACTCTAGTGCAGCCCCTGCTCTGGTCACTCAGGGAACAGAAAACTACTCATCCAGTGGCCAGTGTATTTGCCCTCTACCAGACTCCTGTACCCCACTGGCCTGGGTCTGTCACACAGGGCACAGTAACTGTGCATATCAGTTCTTTGGGTAGAAAACTATGGGGGTTGTTCAGGAGGCAGAATTCATTACCTGACCTTAACATTCAGCCAGAATACCACTTATAAGTACTCTGTGCAGAAGTACTGGCTTGGGGATCTTTAATAACCTCAAGTCATTAGGATATCAGTTTCTGGTCTCCTCTGAAAATGCTCTATAGCCCAAGAGTAGAGTTTCCTTCCTGGCTGCAGGAATAGACCGAGAGACCGAGAGCCCACTTTCTGCAGACTGCTATTTTTTCTTCTCATTCTGCTGAACAGTAAGCGATATATTGTAAACACCAATTTCCTGAGCTGCAGATGCTGGGCATCTCCATCACTGCAGACCTTCAAGGGCACTGCAATCTGTTTTATATGCTTTAGATTAAAAAATAAAAATAAAACATAAAAAGCACGACCTGTACAATGCTGAGAGTTAAGGCTCTGATATTGCAAGGGGCTGACCCAACTTCCATGAGGCGCTGAGTGCCCTTAAATCCCATTGGAATTAATGGGAACTATTGGGCCACAAGCTATTTCACCAGTGACAAGTCAGTCACACTGTCCAGAAGTGCATTCAATGCCAACATTTTAATAATGCAAGTTAATGAATTACGAGCATTGACTAGAACTGTGAACCTGCAATTTTAAACCTGTGATTGAATTGCAAATTTAAACTGCTGTGCAATTTGTGAGGAAAGTAACCTCAACAGCAATGAATCTAGATACTCTTGCAAACCTCTGAAACTATTCCAAGAGCTATGAAGCCTCAAGATGGGTTTTTTAAGATCTTTCACAAATGACCTATAGAAGGCTGGCAGCTTTCTCCTTAGAATGTCCCATTGATAGCAGGTGTTTATTCTGCTGAGAAAGAATTAAGAGCAGGTAGGAGGCTTGTTAATCCATCTCGACAGAAGGGAGATATAAAGAGGACCTAGAGTATGCACTGAACAGTGATGAAGTAGGATCCTTTGGATCAGCTATGCACTGGGAAAAGACTTGAGTTGAACTCGATTCATTTTTTTTTTTAGTAACTGTTATGATATAGATATTCAGGCCTGTCTGCAAAGAATTTACTTTAAGAATTTAGGTGTATTCTTGTCACTTAGCTAGTTATAGAGGTATAAAAGAAAGACTCAAAATCACTGTCTGCCAGTGTAAGGGCCTTCTCTTACTGTGACAGTCTGAGGCCCTGTTCTTAGGCTAAGCCTTTGGCTAAGCAGCGGAGGCAGCATAAGCTGGGAAGCGAATGGTCACATCCTCACATTCCAAACTAGTCACATTGAAATAAGGCAATCTGGGGCTGTTAGAAAGGTGATCCAATCTATCACCTCCAGAGAAAGGGAAGAGCCTAAAAGATGTAAAGGAAACTTAGTTTGATCGCATCCTGTCTGGCAAGAACTCACTTATCAATAGCTGGGGTGTAAAATCCTCATTGCTGTATTGTTCTATCACTGTAGCCTCCACTTCCCTATTGTTTGTCTGTATAACCTCTGGTTCTGTGATTGTTTCTGTCTGCTGTATAATTAATTTTGTTGGGTGTAAACCAATTAAGGTGGTGGGATATAATTGGTTAAATAATCAGGTTACAATGTGTTAGGATTGGTTAGTTAAATTTTAGTAAATGATTGGTTAAGGTACAGCTAAGCAGAACTCAAGTTTTACTATATAGTCTGCAGTCAATCAGGAAGTAAGGGAGGGAATGGGAACAGGGAATGGGGGTGGGGGAATTTGAATCATGTTTTGCTAAAGTGGGAGGAATGGGAACAGGGACACAGACAAGGCTCTGTGGTGTCAGAGCTGGGAAGGGGGACACTGAGGAAGGAAACTGGAATCATGCTTACTGGAAGTTCACCCCAATAAACATCAAATTGTTTGTGCCTTTGGACTTCAGGTATTGTTGCTCTCTGTTCATGTGAGAAGGACCAGGGAAGTGAGTGGGTGAAGGAATAAGCCCCCTAACAGAACTCCAGAAAGCAACTCCAGAAAGCCCACAAAACTCCAGAAAGCAAACACATTGTGACTGTATGGTGTGTGGACGTGGCTTTAGAAAGTATTTGGAAAGGTATCTAACTCACATAAGCCTTACATGTTTAAGAATTGTGTTTGAAGTCACTAGATTCAGACTGCTCTCGGTGAAAAACTAGGCTCACTTTCTCATCTCTGGATAACAATAAGATGCTCTACCACAGTGTATTGCAGATAAAGTGATCAGATACAGCTATTTGGTTCAAAAGGTTCTGAGATAATAAATTTGGTATGGAAAGTCTCATAGAAAATAGAAAACTGGGTCCTACTTCTATAGACTTTACTTCTGTGTAAGTTCTAAGAAGGGATGACAACTAAGAATACATTATTTTTGTAATGGTACTTTATGAATCAATTGCTACAGGTGCCACGGGGATGGTAAGCAGTTGTGTATAAGAACATACAAATTGCTGTATGATATTGGTGCAAGAGCCCATCTAGTTCAGTCTCATCTCCCCCAGTAGATCAGCATCAGATGCTTCAGAGGAAGGTGGAAGAAACTATGAAGTGGGTTATTAGATCTGGCTGGAATTCTTTGACAGAACATTTTTCTGTTGGAAAACGATGATTCATGGGAATGTGTCAGTTTCAATATAATTTTGACATAAACCAGGCATGTTTCTGTCAGAAATCTGCCTATTTCCGGTCAGCGCACACACCTCCCTGGCTCCTCTGCAGCCCACCTGGTCGACATGGCACTGTGGCTCCCAGGGAGCATATTCAGTTTCAGAAATACCAAAACTTTCACACCAATGTTTTGGTGTTTCCAAAATAAAATATTGCAGATTTCCACTTCCATGAACATTTTTGAGTTTTTGGATCTTCATCCTGATTCAGGGTGAACTCCCCCCTCCCTTCCATTCTTTTTCATAGAAATTGGCAGCCATTTTCTGGTTACTATGAAATACCTTAACATGCCAAATATTTAGAAATTCCTATTACAATTCAGGATCTTCTTACTATCTGTGTAAAGGCCCGAGCCTTTTTTGAATATTGGTAATACATTGGCTGAATTATTTCTTGTTGCAATGAGTTTCACAGGCACACTGGGTTTGGTGTACGTTTTCCTTCTATCAATTTCAAATTTTTGGCTTTGAATTTTATTGTAAAGGAGAGAAGATATTCCTGATACAATCACACTATTAAGATATGGAATACATTAATAAAATTGAAGAAACTTTGCTTTATTGTATCCTCTCTGAAAAGAAATATATAAAAATCTCAAAATAAAATCTTATAGATTTTGACTTCAATAATCTGAAAAAATATCTGTCATATATTGCTTTTAGTTAATGTCCAAAATGGCTAAAAAAATCCTTACAATGGAATTATATGCATTAGAGGAACTTGAGAATATAAATGCAAACAGTCTGCTTAAATTTTTATCAGATGTCTTCAAAACCTGTGTAACAGTGAAGTTTTGTCTTTAAAATATCCTTACCCTTAGATAAAACATATGTAGTTCTTTGATATTCTTTACTCCTATATAAACTGCTCAAATATGACCCACCGAAGACTGAAAAGAGTTAATGCAAAACTGCTCAAATACAACCCACCGAAGACTGAAAAGAGTTAATGCAGTAGACAGATGTTACCCGTAAACTATAAAAACAGTAAGTGGAACTTCTTTGACTTTTTCTCTATGCTTTGAAGAAATTCCAAACACAATACATTGGGTATGGCAGTATTTTTATACTATACCATTTTGCTTACTTAGGACTTTAAGAAACTTTACAATATATAGCTTCTTAATCAAAGACTCTATTCCAGCACTCACGTATCAGTACTATAAGACAATCCATGCAGTCTACAAAACTTAATAACTGGGCAACTTGTATCCAATTTATAAATTCTCCTTTTGACATTTTGGGCCAAATCCTGAGCAGGTATAAATTGGCTTGGCTCTTTTGAAAAAAATGGAGTTATATTTATTCACACCGCTGAGGATGTGGCCTTCACTTGCTAAGCGATAGGTATATTTGTGCCACTGGAGATAAAAAAAAATGGATATTCTCTTCAGCTATGAAGGTTAAGAATCAAGGTTGAAATCTTTTTGCCTTTGCACCACATGAAAAGGTTTTTAGTATGAGGTGAAGTTTAAGCACCTTCACATGGCTGCAAACATTTCCGGGCAAAAGCACTACTTTTCTTTGAGGTTGCATTTTCCCAAGGCTTATCTGACTGAATTTGCCCATTAGCGAGAGAATTTTTGCTATGAGCTTATTTTCACTTCAAGTAGCCACAGGCTTTACTTTGATATGCTCTTCACAGGCAGAAGGCATTTACTGTACTATATATATATAGAGAGAGAGAGAGCTATCTTTGGCAGCTACAGTTGTCTACTTCTCTCATGAATTACTTCACTGCTAAGTTATTACTTTTGTCACTAGTTGTCAATATATTCCAGATGATCAAATACACAGTGATTATAGAGCTACTGAGTAAATCTGAACCAGGCCATAAAAACCCAGCACGTCTCACTGTAGAATGGCTCAAATGCTAACAAATCATTTGTTTCGTCTAAATTAAGTTTATCTACTGATACCAGACTGCAAGCCTGTGGAATGGCTCTGCAGATAACGTATTTTACAACAAGAAAGTTATATATTTCACATCAGAGCAAACAGAAAGGGGTCGAACCTCAAGTTGAGAACTTCCATGACTCCCCAAGCATGGGCCCTGAGTTGCCACAAACCCTCTCTCCATATTCAAAGCAGTCAACTCTCAATCAGATAGTACACCTAGATTCTGTAACCCTAAATAGATGTATTTATTTAAAGAGATAGATTACATTTTATCTTCTGTAGAATATCTCTATTCCATCCTGCTTTGAGTAAAACACACCAGTTCATTCACTCGATTGTAATAGATGTTCAATTTTTCTTCAGCCAAAAGTTTTACAAAAAGAGCAAGCAAAGGGAAAGGATAAAAGCCTTTTATCTTAAGGTAGATGCCACCCTATTTATTTGTATTGGTTGTAAAAGGTATAGAATGTAAAGTCTTAAGCATACCACTGATTTTAAGAAAAAAATATTATAGGTGCCAACCAGTTTCTTGCTCTTTCAATAACTTTTCCTGCATCTGCTGCTGTGACAACCTAGGAGAAAGACTCTCGTCTTTTAGATTACAAAAGCATATAGATGAGCATTAAACAATATCGCAATATCTTGCGGAATGGGAAAGCAGCATCAGTTCAAAACCCATCATTAAACATGAAGCTAAAAGTCTGGGACAGGTTGTTTTATGGTGGATTTTATTAAGTCTTAAAACAGACGAGTTGTCTAACTTCTCTGAAATGGGGAAGGTTCCCTAACCAGATGGAATGAGAAGCATGTTCTTCTCTCTAATATAGAATTTCAGTCATAAAGATATGGTTATATATTATTTTGATAACAGTTTTCCTTTTCTAGATTTATTGATCTTGGTACGCATACAGATCTTTGTAGAAATATTTTTAAAACTTCATTAATTTCTTGAGGATGCATATTTCCAAAGTTTTGAACCACCTTTTTAGTTGCCTGCCAAAACCAGAAATTTCAGTAATGGAGGACCATAGTTTAATAGCATAAAATTCCTCCACCTCATGCAGACATATTTTAAATTTTATCTGCGTACAACCTGATAAATACAAGGGATAAATCCCAATAGAAATCAGAGAAGTCAGTGCATTAGACATCAGAAAATAATCTTGCAGATATCATAATGTACAAATCTGTATCAAAAGAGTAGACATTTTCAAATATCTAGGCCGAAGTTTTGGGAAATGACTGGCAATTCTGTGTGCTTCCATTTGTGGGTGCTCAACTTGACACCTTAAAAACTATGATTCCCAGAAAGTATTCAGGTCCCATCCTTGGTTTTTGGAAATCTAACCTCAGACACTTTATGAGGCCCTGATTTGCTGAGGCACCAATAAAATACTAGATCCTCCTCAAAATATTGGTCTAAAATAAAATTTCTGAATTAAAATTAACAGCACTTAGATATCTGGCTTTGTGGACCACAGATTACTTATAGATGAGTAGAGAGAAGTTCTTGGAGAAGACTAACATATAGCCCAAGAAATTCTGTAGCAGCTAAAAAGAGTCTCTAAAATGTTGTTAAAGCTATATTTGAAGTGTAACCATTAACAGATTATTTGTACGTAATTAGAGAGAAAAAAATTGGGATCTTCCCTCCAAATCAGATTTCATTTTAATGGATTCAGAGTTTGCTAGCTGGTCAACCATACTGCTACACGCCTTGAATTAGTTGATTCTGATTAACCAATTACTAGTCAGTCCTTCCATGTGGTTGTCTAGTGACCTCCAATGATAAATGAACTTAATATAAATAGCAACTGTCAATACTACTTAGTTCATTTGTGACAAAGCAAAAGATTCTATCGCATACCATGGAGTCTTGTATTACAGCAACCAGCATACTCAGAATACATAAACATAGATTAAAGCACAATAAATTTCTCATTAAAAAAACCTAAAAAATTGTTAAAGCAAATTAATATTAATGTTACCAGTATCCAATTTTATCACGACTTGCTAACACTGTACAGTAGCTCTCTAGTAATTCCTGAGCCATTAGGCACAATGTAACAGCACACATATCACATGCACAAACACTAATTTAACTTGTATTCATAATGAAGTATGTTAGAGAAAGGGATTTTCTAAAGATTAAAACAAGATGGGATTAATGCTCCTTGTCTGCACCTTGGATCACCAACTGTAATCCCTGCTGGAATCCCTGATATGAAGCATTAACACATTTTGCTTTACTAGTAATGCAGTCATTCCAACCTCACTGGGTTCATTGGAACAGGAAGAGAATGTCCAAATGCTTTTTCCATGGGTGTGTAACATGGATGAGCCCATTGAATCTTTCTGCTGAAGAATACCTTGGAATCCATTGATGTGATGTGGAGTTGCTAGTTTGGAGCCCAAGCCTGCTCTCATTTCAGTCAAGGGCCAAAACCCTAGTGACTTCAGTGGGAGTAGGATTAGGCAATATTGCAAGGTGTTTCCTAGACCCAGGAGGGAATTAAGGTGAGCTCTTTTGGATGTGAATCCTATGATTAGAGGGAACCTGTATGAAGCAGAGTTAACAAGAGCAGCAGGAACAGCTGCTGTAGAACCGACTGTGCAATATCAAACACTGAAGAGTTGGGGGAGGAATAAAAGTCCATATGGGGCAGCTGGAGCCATCTCTGGAGAAGGCCATTTGATTAATTTCAAACTAGAATGTACAACACACTTAGCATTGTGAAGAAATGTTTCATTCAATGAACAGTATATTTAATAGTTCTTCATAAGCACTGATATATGTGGACCCAATCAAACAATTACTCTTTTTCAAGTAGATTTATGGGGAAAAAAACTCCACTGTCTAACACACTCTAAAAACAGCCTTAGAAATTCAGTCTTCAAGTGACTAGATTTGATTCAGAAAGTACTATTAGGATTGTACACAGATATTTTTGAAAAAGGCAAACTCTCATTAGCTTCTGGCTACTTACATATATTCACATGGAGTTTCTTGCTATATGTGAACCATAGGTCTAAATAACCAGTGTGACCAGAACATTGAGATATACCATTTGATGCAGCATATTACACAGCTTTAACAAAGCTATGTAGTTAAGTAGGAATCCTTACCTTATTCATGTCAAAAGTGTGAAATACTTGTTCAACGTACTTGTTTGCATCTTGAGTAAGACCTTGCAGACCCAGAACATGTTTAAATTCATGCAGACAAAGCTGTCCAGATGGGCACTCCTTCATAAATTTTGTGTACCAGTGATGGATTTCCATGGCGTTAATATCATCTGCTGATCCATTGGCACCCATAGTGTCAAACATTCCAAGAACCCTTTTTCAGTATTTATTCATCCAAATGCTTATGCTGCTTAGCTCTAATGGCTTGCCGACAACTATCATTTAGGCACTAACTCGGCATCTAGGAGCTACTATAAACCTCTTACAGGTCTCCAGAGATATAGGTTAAGTAAATATAGCATCCTAGTGAGATTACCTTCAGTGCCCAGTTTAAATGCAGAAGGGTTTTATCAGTTGATGATACTCTTTCCTCCCACTCAATGCCCATGGTGCTGGGACATACTGTACAACGAGGAGAGGCTGGCCAGATTTTGATTTCACACCATGGTTTATGGAGTTAAACCAATGTAAAAAGGGTATGTATGAGGGGAGATTCAGGCATTTTGAAAAAGTTGCAAAACACTTGTATCAATATTTCACAGGAATAGGGGTGTGTCAGGTGTAGTTTCTCACTAAACTCTGGGGCCCAGCTGTCCTGTTGCATATGCAGCGGCTTTGCATATGAGGAAATGGCGTAAGTTGGTTCACTTACCATTTACTGTCAGCTCATATCATCTTGTTGACCATAAGAACATAAGAGAGGCCATACTGGGTCAGGCCAATAGGCTACCTAGCCCAGTATCCTGTCTTCTGACAGTGACCAATGCCAGAAGCCCCAGAGGGAATGAACAGATGGATCAATCATCAATTGATCCATCCCTGTTGCCATTCCCTGATTCTGGCAAACACAGGCTACGGATACCATCCGTGCTCATCCTGGCTAATAGCCATTGATGGACCTATCCTCCATAAACTTATCTAGTTCTTTCCCTGTTATGGTCTTTGCCTTCAGAACATCCTCTGGCAAAGAGTTCCACAGGTTGACTGTGGGTTGTGTGACGAAATGCTTCCTTTTGTTTGTTTTAAACCTGCTGCCTATTAATTTCATTTGGTGACCCCTAGTTCTTGGATGAGGAGTAAATAACACTTCCTTATTTACTTTCTCCACATCAGTCATGATTTTATAGACCTCTATCATATCCCCCCTTTGTTGCCTCTTTTCCAAGCTGAAAAGTCCCACTCTTATTAATCTCTTCTGTTCCATACCCCCAATCATTTTTCTTGCCCTTTTCTGAACCTTTTCCAATTCCAATATATCTTTTTTGAGAGAGGGAAACCACATCTGTACACAGTATTCAAGATGTGGGTATACCATGGATTTATACAGAGACAATATGGTATTTTCTGTCATATTATTTATCCCTGTCCTAATTATTTCCAATATTCTGTTCGCTTTTTTGACTGCCGCTGCACATTGAGTGGATGCTTTCAGAGAACTATCCAAAACTGCAGCATACTATTGCCCCTTATGACAGGTTTCAGAGTAGCAGCCGTGTTAGTCTGTATGTGTTCCATACTTCCACCTTTTCATGTTCTCTGTATGTATAAATACCTCCTGTCTGTGTGTTCCATTCTATGCATCCGAAGAAGTGAGCTGTAGCTCACGAAAGCTCATGCTGAAATAAATTTGTTAGTCTCTAAGGTGCCACAAGTACTCCTGTTCTTATTGCCCCTTATGTTAGTGCTGAGCTGTATTCCCCTTCACTTCCCACTATACACTACACAGAGACAAGGCCAGACCGGGAAAGAGCTGCCACTGAACATGATGAAGCATCAAGAGCTGCTGCTCTGGATCTCCCTGCATGGGACTTGGACTGTAACAGCAAGTACCAGGCTTTTAAATATATACTACAAGAGTGAAATTAATAGTTTGCACTTAAATAGCACCTTTCATTGAAGCATCTGAACCCACTTATTGTACCCACACTTGGATATCTGAAAACACTTTGGCCAGCTACCGCCAACATATATACTGCCTTTTTTTTTTAAATCTCTCTTACCCGTGTGGCTCTTTATATAATTTTTGTGAGCAGTTATAGACTAAACCTGTTACACAAGATGACTTTCAAGACAAACTCTGACAAAGAACAAACAGCAATTGTACGCTACACACAAAGACCTAAATGGTCCTTTACATTCGTTGTACTTTTTATGTGGTGGTAGTTAATGGTTTAAGGTCTCAGCAGCCAAAACTGATTAATATAGTTGTTTAGCTATTTAGGAATGACCTATACAGTAACTCTTAAAGGTAACTCAAAAAGTGTGTCAAAATGGAGGGAATAGAGTAATGCAAGAGAAAAAGGTGGTTATCTGTCTCATTCTGCAGGGCAGAACACAGATGCAGATGTCCTTCAATTTCCTGTACAACTGCACAAACTAGAAAGGCCTAATTTTTAAGAGGGATGAGGCCCAGCCTCCTTTTGCAGATGGCTATATTTTCTAGCACATGATGTACCCACACGAAACAAGGCTGCTCTTTCAAAAATTTGGCCTCAAGCCTGGAAAGGAATTGCACTCTACTGTATAGGTGATGTGACCATATCTGACCTTAAACTTATAAAAGAGATTAAAAGGAGAACATGCTTAACCTTTGCAGAATCGAGGAGGGAGAAGTGGGTAGGTGTACAATTTAATGCAAACTGGACTAGTTGTAGTTCATTCTTTTGAAGAACAAGGAAGTGCCAGTGTAGACTGGAAAATTCTTCCTCAGTAGTACGTTTGCCAAAATTAATGCTGAGTCTTAAGATATGAGACATTGTTATTATTTAACTCTGTGGACTCTCGGTTTTTTAACACTCTGAGCTTTTCATTTAAGTTCCATAAGATAAATAAAGTGCTGGCGTGTTAAAACTAAGTAAAACCAGAAGTCCAAGCATATTTCGGTAGCCAAATATTTGTTGAAAGCAGGGCCGGCTTTAGGAAGTGCGGGGCCCAATTCAAACAGTTTTGGCGGGGCCCCGGCAGGGATGACTTAAAAAAAAATGTAAAAAACCACCTGGGACTTGTACTCACCGGGCGGTGCTCTGAGTTTTCGGTGGCACTTCAGCAGCGGGTCTTTCACTCACTCCAGGTCTTCGGCGGCACTGAAGGACCCGCCACTGAAGTGCCGCCGAAGACCCAGAGCAAGCGAAGGACCCGCTGTCGAAGTGCCGCTGAAGACCCGGAGTGAGTGAAGGACCTGCCGCTGAAGACCTGGAGCGCCGCCAGGTGAGTAAAAATTAAAAAGGCACCTCTAGCCCAAGAAGAGATTCTCACTGGGTGCGGGGCCCTCTTAGGTGCGGGGCCTGATTCGGGGGAATTGGTGGAATAGGCCTAAAGCTGGCCCTGGTTGAAAGTATGTACTAGTCTGGTTTGTGTAAGACAGACAGGACTTCAATAAGAAGTTACATTACAAACTAGCTGTCATGAAAAACATTTTTCAAATAATCCCAATAGATCAAAATCTGAATTCTTTTCTTGGGCTCCAGTCCTTCAGTGGGACTCTGTATGGGTGCAGCAGTCTACCAATATGCTATCATATACAGGGTTGAGTTTGGAATTTGCAACTCAAGCAAGCTCTCATTGACTTCTGTACTAAGGAGTTTCTCTGTGTAATGCCTGAAAAAAGTAGACTAAATACAGAATAGCCTGAAACATTCCCTTCATAAATATAAATAAATTAGCCAAAGGTTTGCAAGCTCTCTAAAACAACTGTATTTGTAATATCCAGTAATAGGAAACATATAGCAAAGATACTCTAAAAGTCGTTTATCTTCATTGACTAAATGTAAATCTTCAATAATATCTATTACTACAAAGTACTAACATATGATACACAGGTCTGTGTGTATCTATGAAGTTTCTACATCAAACAATCAGAGGTAGTATTTATAGCTCAAAGGTAAATTAAAACAACTTCTCAAGAGCATAATGCACAAAAATTCAAAGGAGAAGCTGACCGGTTCAACTTCCCAAAAACATGAGCAAAATTATATTAAAATCTAACCATGATAATTTTCAATGTTAACAGTTTACATTCGTATTTATGTTAAGATTAATTTTCTAATGTATTCCTAAAAGTTGTGATAGTATAAATATATGAGCAATGGAGACCAAGCCACCTCAGTTCTTGAAAGCATCCACAATTTCTTCACAGGGCATGACAGGTTCTCCTAACTCTGCTGTGTTTGTATCTACACTGGGTAATCTTACAATGCCAGATTGGCACACGTCTTGTTTGAGGAGCTCTTCAAGATAGCCATCAATTTGTTTTAAGTCATCTACACGGTCACCCTAAAAAACAAACATGCATGGATCTATAAGCATTTTGCAATAATTTACAAATAATATTTACAAAGAAACTAACAAATATCACTGTGTTTACCCAGCCCTAAGAGCACACAATCTAAAGCAGATGAAGCAAACAGAAAACAAACAAACAAACAAAAAAGCCCAGGAGCGGAGTGTGTGTGGAAATTAGTGACTGGAAGGGAGGAAAGATTGCTTGTAGAGGCAGGAAGGCAAGGATCTGAGAGAAAAGACAGTCTTGTAAAGTAATTAGACTGTTCTAGATTTATGGGCAGTGTAATGAAAGGAACAAAACTGGTGGGAAAGCAAGACAAAGCATGGAGCAGATAGAAAAGGAAGCAGAGATACAAACAGAGGGGTAAGGGTGTGATTATATAGAACCCTGTAGGAGAGAATGAGAAGCTTGCATCTGATGCAATAAAAGACAGGACCACTGAAGGGAATCAAAGGGGACATGAACGATTTATGAGAACCAGTTGCTCATTTACAGTCTTATCTTGCAACGTGCTGAGTGTCTTCAGTTCCGGACATAGGATCTAGAGAGGGTGTCAGGACTGAAAAAATAATGTCTACAGTACCCATTCGCCACATTTTTTTCAGAAGATAAACCAACTCACTGCTCCACCATAAACATCTCCAGTCCTGATGTAAAAATATGTACTATTGAGTGCAGATTTTTGCTGTTTTCAATATTTTGATGTTCTTTAATTTCAAGAGATGCAGTGATTGTATTAGTCAGGATATTTTTGCTTGAAATAGATAAAGAAAAAAGGGACTGCGCTCTGGTGCAACAAAAAAGGCAAGATGTATTTCCAAGGAGCTCCACACCACCAGCAAAAAGCCCTCATACATAAAAGTTTACTGAGCTAAAATTGCAGTCTGGTTAGTGATTTCACTAGATGATTGAGCTGTAGCTGGTGTCCATTGAACCTGGAAAAAAGTCAGCTCTCATGGCACCTGAGAGGCGCAGACCATATGGCAACTGGACTCAAGCACTGATGATGCCAGGCCCTTCCTTGGAGGTAACCCCAGGTGAACTCACATGGCAGAGAAAATGGACACAATTCATAATACCATTAAGAGCCTTTGTAAGGTTTCAAAACCTCCTTTCATGACATTATGTAACACCCAGGTAAGTGTAATGGAGTGCTTCAGAACTAGAAGACTGTAGGCATGGAAAGACTGGTTAAATCATTATCACACGATAAAAATGATGAGACATCAAAACACAGGAGTTACTTCTGTGGTGGAGTATCCAAGGGACCAAGGACCGTAACCCCAGCTTTTTCACACCAAGATTCTCACCAATCTTTCTGATGTTTAAATATATAAGCAACATTAGCCTCTGCAATGGAAGGGAACACGAGGCTGTAAATTTATGGGCATATACACCATTTAGAATGTTTAGCTGGCTCATTTACTCAGTGACCAAGAAACAATCTTAACTGTAGCCAGGAAAATGAGCAGGTCACCTACCTCAAGAGAAAGGTCATGTTTTTCCTTGACTGACTGGCAATACTTCCTGAGTTCTGTCAACGACTTCTGTAAAGTAAAGTAAATTGATTAGAGGAAAATTTGATTTGCTTTTTCTTTATCCTATACTGTTTCTGGTTTCTCCAAAGTAGGAGTAGCAGCACTTTGGACTAAAAAGACCTCAGCTAGTACTGAAGATGACCATGTCTCAGGCTGATGCCTGGAGAGACCCCAGAGCAAATCCAGTTTACTTCCCATCACTATGAGTGCCTTGCAAACTTTACTTTTTAGATTTCTTATTTGTACTTTAGCTTTGTTTTCTCACATACCCTTTTAGTGCTCCCAGATCTGGCTACTTCCATGTTAAATTAATCTGCTAGAATCTGCTATCATTCTTTGAAGCCTTGTAATGTCTTTACACATGAAGACATGTAGACCTTATTGGCAAGTTGTAAGTCTGTAATTTAGTATACAGCACACGAGCAGGTCACTATTTCTGCTCTCCAAGGGCACAATTCACATCAATGCACAAGAACCTACCCGCCAATTAATACATGATGCATTTAGGGCCAAATTCTGGTTCCATTTAAGTCAATTGTAAGATTACCATTGACTTTAACAGAGCTAAGATGATTTACATCAAATGAGGATATGGCCAACAGTATATATACAGAAGATGGAGTAGGGTTCTGAGTTAATTATAATCTTCATCACTGCAATATTAATTAGAAAGTGTCTAACCAGAAGTGCCATTTAAATGATCTGTCACACTTCAATATTTATATTTACATTTAGAAATATGCCAGCATCTTCAGCTGTTGTAATTGTCACAGCTCCAATGGTTTCGATGAAGCTATGACAATTCACACCAAGGACTTGAGTAAATGGTAATTAACTTCTAATTCTTGGGTCTGTACTGGTTGCCCTTTTTATTCAGTTCCAGAGACTCTTGTAAAGTTTATTATATACCTTTGAAAACTAATTTCATATGTTGTTTTCCAATTGTCAGCTGGATTATTTAGGTGCTATTCTAGTTCTACTAAAACTCTCTATATAAGCATTTTGGCGACACTGTTGCCTTCATCATGGGATTGGCTCAAACATTACAGACAAAACATCACTTCACCTAAAAAATAGGGGGGAAAGAAATTATACCTCATAAATGAGAATACTAAGAAATTACTAAATTACTTCCTTATAGCCTTTTGGTTAATGATACTGAAAATAATTAAATACACTTGATATTACACAAATTAAAGTTGAATAACATGGATTGGGTATTCAGCAGCACTATGCTTCAAAGAAAATCTTATGTTTAATATACAATCATTTGTTTGGTATAATAGTCAATAGTCTACCAACACTCCTCAATAGTAGGGGTGTGTTGTACTCTGCTGTAAACCATTTTAGAGTCTTTTTCAGATAGTATGTTAATGATTCCAGAACAAAAACTGCTCAGTTTACAAGTAAAAGGGCGTTATTTTAAACTGCCCTATTGCCAACCTAACTTGGCATCTAAGTGACGCTAGATTCTTTCCAGTCTGTGCAGCATCATTTGTTTTAAAAATCCATGTGCACAGACACTTATTCTGACAGAGACACTGTAGTCTGAAACAGCTAATCCAGGACAAATTGCACTTTTTTCCTGATGAAAAATACCAAAATCTCATTAATAATAAATATTTGAATTAAATACCACTCACTGGGTGAATTCGCCTTATTAGCTCTGACGTCTTCTCCCGAAGGGTCTTCAGTTTTTCTTGAGTAGCTTTTATTTGTATCTCACAGTGTCTCTGTTGCAGTTCACTAACATATGCTACTTCATAGGAATGGCGCGTTAGGGACTGAATTTTTCTCAGTATTTTATTCTCATGCTGAACAAAATAGTCTTTCATGACCTGGAGATAGAGGTACGCAGGCATTTTATTTGATCTAAAAGCAGCAAAACCAACTCAGATATATTTGTATTAAGAAATACAATAAATATACATTTATAATTGTTTTTAGAAGGGAGAAATTACTCACTACTAATTTATCAAATTGACCAACATGAAGGATATGAAACAAGATGCGCAGGATAGGCAGAAATGGTGGAACTGTGAGAGACAGCTGATGGTGCAGGAAGGATTCATGTTCATCTATCTGCAACTCTTAAATTAGAGTCCATTTGCCAATAATAATTTGAAGAGAAATAGGAGAAAATAATAATTTGGCTCTAGAAGGATTTTGGGAGGTTTAATCTCACATAACATAGCTATCTAGCATAAGAAACAGACGTTAAGTGTGCAGTATGTGAAATCAACCAGGTTCCACTCAGCTATTTTATTACAGTGTTCGGAGAAGGGAATCCTCAACATATCCTCTAGACTCACTAAATGGCTTTTTAAGAACCAAAACACCCGTCCCAACCAATCAAACCTCCCTAGTCCCATTTTTATTCACTTAGAACTGATACTTGAATCGATAGCTTGGGAAAGAGAAAAGGGCCTGGGGAGATAGGAGGATATTAAGAAATTAGTTTAATCCCTTGCAAATCTCACGGTTAGTGTTTATTTACAGCTGCAAACAGCATGAAGATTACATTAACAATCCTCAACTCTCATTAATAACAACAGATAATGGACATATTAGGATTGTATAACACACTAAGGGTATGAAATCACATTCCCTTACTTACATGACAAGCCCTTGTTCCTGTAAATAATCCCCACGGAAATTAATGAACTACCTTTGTCAATAAGAACGATCAGCATGAGCCTATACAATTGAATTTTAATGCACTAATTCTGCCTTTATCATAGTTCTTATATCATTTAACTGCTCTAGTTTGTAAAAAATTAATTGATCCTTATAGCTGTGCTTCCGCATAACTATTCTTATTAGACATTTACATTAAACATAATTCATGGAATAGTTCTTTGAGCAAATGTCTGGTTCCAAAAAGATCAGCATCCCTTATTTTACAGTTAGGGCACTGGCAGTCACAGTGCTTACCACATTTTAAAAAATTTACTTATCTGAAAAGAGGCAATCTAGAATAAGTTTGTAAATAGAAAAAAAGAGCTACCTCCCTGTACTGTAACTGTTGTTCTTTGAGATGTGAGTGTAGATGTGTATTCCACTAAGGCATGCGCACACCCAGCATGCTGAAGCCAGGGGACTCTGCTTAACAGTACCTATCGAGGTGACGCTCGCACGCTCTGGCTCCTCGCATTCCTTCCCAGGGCTCTTGAAGGCAGTGCTGCCCTGACACCCTCTTAGTTCCTTTACATAGGAATCCAAGGGTGAAGACTCTAATGCAGAGAAGATGGAGGGTGGGGCATGGAATACATGTCTGCACCCACTCAAACAACAACCATTACAGTACAGGCAGGCAACCGTTTTTTCTTTGAGTGGTTGCAGACATGTATTCCGTTCAGGTGACTCATAAGCAGTACTCGTAGGAGGGGGGCTCAGAATCTATTGAAACAATGACTGCAACCAGCTTTCCAAAGTTTGCTTCTGATCTAGATGCAGCTGAAATAGCATAATGCTTGGTAAAAGTCTGTATGAAAGACCAGGAAGTGCCCCTGCAAATTTATAATATAGAAATGTCACTGAAAAACCAAACTGAAGTCTTTTGGGCCCTCATCAAATGAGCCAACCACCTCTGTGGAAGTGTGGCCTGAGCTACCCCACATCCTCTTGTAGTGCAGGAAGTAATCCATCTGGAAATCATCTGTGTGGAAACCACCTGACCCTTCATCCAATTCACACAAGAGATAAAAAGTTGAGGTGATGCATGGAACAGTGTAGTCCTTTCTACACAGACCGCCAAGGATTGTCTTGCATCCAAGGACAGAAAGTGCTTCTCTCATCCACATTTGAGTGAGTCTTAGGAAAAAATTCAGGTAAGTATAATTGTTTGGTTAAGGTGAAAATATGAAAACTCTGTTAGACAAAAACATAGGGTATGGCCTCCAGGCCACCTTGCCTTTGAAAAACTGTAATTGGAGGCTTCACCATTAGGGTCTGCAGCTCACTAACTCTCCTCATAGAAGTTCTGGCAATAAAAAAAGCTGTCTTTTGGCAAAGGAAATATGGGAAAAGTTGCTAGGGGCTCAAACAGAGGACTTATGAGGGCAGCCAGTATAGTACTGAAGTCCCAAAAGGGAATAATTTCTTTCACAGTCAAAAAGAGGTAGACAACACATTTTAGAAATCTAACTACCATGGAACTGGATAATACCAACTTCCCTTGGATTGGAGGATGAAATGCTAAAATTGCCACTAAGAGGACCCTCAACTAGCTGAGTAACAGACCTGAGGACTGAAGATATACCAGGTAATCCAAAATGTCCTGAATATGTGCTAGCACTGGCCAAATTCCCAAAGCCAATGACCAAATTGAAAAATGTTTCCACTCAGCCAAATAGGTAGAATAGTAGAAAACCTTCTACTAAGTAAGTAGGACTCGCTGCACTGCTTCTGAACATCACTTTTCCTCTTCACTATGCATGGAGTATCCAGGCTGTTAGGTGCAGACTGCTCAGCACTGGATGCCATATCTGACTGTGGAGTCGTGTCAGCAGGGCATGAGGGGAAGAGTTCTGGGAAGTCAGACAGATAGACCATTGGAGACCCAACATCATCTTGGCTAAGCTGAAACAATGAGTATCAGTTTGGCATGATCTCCCTTCAGTTTTAGAATAACCTGAGGGATGAGGGATAAGCGGGATTGGGGGGAAAGCACACATCAGTGCTGATCTCCAATTCAAATGGGAGATGTCAGTTAGTGAGTCTGGATCAAGTCTAGCTCCAGAGCAAAACTGACTGAAGTTCTTGTTGTCTTTTATTACAAACAAGTCCATCATCAGAATGCCCCATTCTTTGAAAATGGACTGCAGCACAGTGCTCTTCATGGACCATTTGCCATTTTGGAAGAAATTCCTTCTGAGGTGATCAGCCAACTGATTCTGAACTCCCAACAAGTGTGTAGCTGTGGGAATGAGTCTTCATTGCTAGAAAAAATGCCAAAACTGTTTTGCTCCCTGACAGAGCTGGTTAGAGTGGGCTCCTCCTTGATTGCTCACATAATACAATATAGTGGTATTGTTGGTAAGCATGTGAACTGCTGTCCCTTTGATCTGAGCCCAAAAGGCCTGACATGTATTGTAAACCTCTTGAAGTTCCAGGATATTGACACAAAGGGAAGCTTCCTGTTCTACCAATAAACCCTAAACTTTCAATGTCCCTAGATGCATCCCCCTACCTATTGTGTAGGCTTCGGTAACTATAGTCCGGGTTAGTGGAGGATGGGCAAAAGGAGCACCCTTGCACACACTGCTCTGATGTGCCTACCATTCTAGGTACTCCAGGATCACCAGTGGCACTTGGACAAGCCTGTCCAATGGCTGAAGATGGGTGATAGATCAACTTCAACCATGATTTAAGAGGACGAAGGCACAAACTTGCTTGCTGGAGTGTGTAAGTGCAGGCAGCCACATAACTTAGTAACGTCAGGCATAAGCATGCCATAGCTGAAGGGTGAAACTGGAAGGACAGACACAGATGAAGAATTATTTGAAATTATTCATTTGGCAGAAAGCCCTGGAACTTGTAGAGTCTAGTAGGGCCACAATGAACTTGATTCTTTGCATTAGAATTAATAGTGATTTTCCTTTGCTCAAAATCAGGCCCAGTCGATCAAAGAGACATAGTATGAACTGGATGTGATGGAGGACTTGTGCCTCAGACTTGTGCTTCGGACTTGCCTTTCAGTAACCAATCATCCAGGCAAGGGATGACGTGAATTCTGATTCTCCTGACAAGCGATCACTACTGCCTAAAGGAGCAGTGACTCATGAGAGAAGTCCCTGAAAAGAGGTGGGGCATGGGAGTGAGAAGGGGGAATTGGATAGCATGACTCCATCTCACAGTGCTTAGGACCATTTGCCTGTGGTTGTTGTTTCCTAAGCACCGTAGAAGCAGGACAGTCTGTCCCCAAATGGCAGGGAATTGGTCTGGAAGTTGACAACTGGTAAGTTGCCCTTGGTAGGAGAGTCTAAATGACCGATAGAGGATGAGAGAGTTGGTTCAAGTTAGAACTGGAAAGCCTTCACCTGTGCAAATCGTGTCACTTTCTGGAGAAGTCGTGCTGTCTAGCAAGGTAAGCCAACTCCTGAAATACAGCTGGGAATATTTATGGTATTGCTGCTGCTGACCTCCATAATGAGTCCTCTCAATCACTGGGTTATAAACCCACAATGAAAGTAGCTCAACAAGTCCTTAAATGAATGTAGCATCTCATCAGTCTTTTCCGAAAACAGAAACTGGCCATCAAAAGGTAGGTCCTCTGCGCCTTGCTGGACCTCCAGAGGTATGTCAGAGTTCTGTAACAAAGCTCTTCTCATTGTTACAGCAGAGGACATAATCTTGGAGTAGGCGTCCGCTACATGCCATGCTCACTGCAGCAACATCTTTGACAACAGACAACCTTCCACAATGAGGGCCTTAAAAACTCTTCCCTGGAGGATTCTGGCAATTTGTCTCTAAATTTGGACGCAGCCTTCCAATTTACAAGTTTATATTTTGATAACAGTGCCTGAAGATTAGCAATGCACATTTGTAAAGACAAGGTTGAATGCTGGATATTAATAGAAGCACTCAAAACTCTGCATAGGGACATAATGCCATTTCCCAAAAGTACTTCATTTATAGGTAGAGCTACTCTCCCTGAAACTGATGACCAGAGAATGTGCACCAACTTATGGGTATTCTCCTGAATGAACTCGGCCTGAATGCCAAGACTGTAGCCATTCCCCTAAGGAGATCTTGATCAGACACAGTCTTTAGGCACAGAAGATGAATCTGGCATAGTGCAATCGTCTGGTAAGGAAGATGAAGAAGGAAGTAGGCCCAAAGTGACCCCGTTTACTCCTGCAACAAAGGCTTAGTCTGTTCCAGCTCAGAAGAAGCAACCTCAGTATGAGTCTCGAGCCTAGTTGGTTCAGGAAGTGAGACAGCAGGTGGGTTTGGCAACATTCTCTGGAATGAGAAGAGGATCGAACCCTGAAGATTGAGGGACATCCCAAGGGTTCCATGAAGGCCACTGAGGGAAGTAATATGGCACTGGTGGCCAGCAGGAACCAAGCCAAAAACTGCCTTCTCTACTGCGAAAACAGTACTGATCTCAGTGCTGACGGGGATCCCCTGGTGCTCTCAAAACTTTTGAAATTGGTGTCTGGACAGAAAAAGAGAAGCAGAAGATGTCTCTGAACTCAAATGTGAGGAACATTCCAAATAGTCTGAAGGGAACGGAGGAGCCATCCTGGTGAAGCCATCACATGCTCTGACTTGTCTGAAGCCCAGTACATGGGCCACCTTGGTACCAATGAAGGCACAGAAGCCAGAGCCTGGAAAACTGGTGGTGTCATTGAGGCAACACTAACACCCAGTACTGAAAAGAATATCAGTATTGAAGTAGAAGCCAGTACCGAATGTGTAGCTCTTGCCTGTACAAAATGAAATGGTCTCTAGAGCCAAAAATGGAACTGATACTGACAATGGATCTCTCAGTGTTGCTATGGAAACTAATCTTGTCTTTGCAGTCTGATTTTTAAACAGTGTTGGAGATGACCACACCAACAACTTGTATTCTGATACAGTCAAATCTGATAGTCCCAGGACTGCAGAAGACACCACACAGCTGAGGATTCCTGTATCACAGGTGAGTCTAGCACAGAGAGGCAAAGTAAATCTGAGACTGTGGGGTTGATAGGGTCAGTGCTGAGACTGGTGTTGTCAGTACCGGACTCAACAGCTGCACCATGGACCGTAGTGAAGTCTATGGTACAGTGCTAGAATGACATCGTCTTGATACTGGAGAGCGGGAAGACAGCCCAGCTCTATTCTGAATACTTGAAGAATCCTGCTGTTGCCCAACACTCCTCTTAGAAGAGGAGGTAGAATCTCCCTGAGCCTTGGAATGACTACTGTTGGTTTTCTGAGCCTTCTTTCTTGGGGTGGACAAGAAGGAAAACAATCTCTTCCTTCCCATTGGAGAAGAATCAGAGTCTTGCGGTGGCATCAAAGCCTGCTGAAGGGTCAGGCAATCTGAGGAGGATCCCAACACCAAAGTGGGCCTCATGGCTTACTCCACAGGGTGCTGGGCCAAGCATAAGTCTCTAGTCACCAGTATCCTCTTTTTGAAGGACCTGCAAATGGAGTACTTTCTCTTCAATATGCCCTTCTCAGGCACAATAAGCACTGAGCATGTAAATTACTCTTGAGGATAGCTACTCTACATGAGAGATAGTGCTTGAAACCTAGCAAAGGTTTTGCACCAGGTAAAATCCAACTATTACACTAAGTAATCTAACACTAAGGGTACTACTACTAACTATATACAAAATACCGAGAATAAACTCTCTGAGAGAACAACAGAAGTGTGAGGTAAGATACAGTAACTCCTCGCTTAATGTTGTAGTTACGTTCCTGAAAAATGTGACTTTAAGCAAAACGATGTTAAGCAAATCCAATTTCCCCATTAGAATTCATGTAAATGGAGTGGGGGGGCAGGGAGCTAGGTTCCAGGGATTTTTTTTCACCAGACAAAAAACTATACTCTCTCTCTCTCTATATATATATACATACACACACACACACAACACACACACACAGTATAAACAAACAAGTTAATACTGTACACAGCAATGATGACTGTGAAGCTTGGTTGAGGTGGCGAAGTTAGAGGGTGGAAGAAAGTGGGATATTTCCCAGTGAATACCTTACCGCTAAATGATGAACTAGCATTTGGCTGAGCCCTCAAGGGTTAACACATTGTTGTTAATGTAGCCTCACACTCTATAAGGCAGCACAAATGGAGGGAGGGGAGACAGCATGGCAGACAGAGACACACACCCTGTGTGAGAGAGAGAGATGCATACTGCCCCTTTAAGTATGCTGACACCACTCTAAGTATACTGCCTTTTTAAGCAGATCAGGAAGTTGAGACAGCAGCTGTGGCCAGCAAGCTCCCTCCGTCCTGAGCCCTATCGTGTCCCCCCGCTCTATGGAGAAGAGGTAAGTGAGGGGCAGGAGCAGGGAGGAGGGGGACACCCTGACATTGGCACCCGTCTTCCACCATTGGCACCGACCCTCTCCCCTTGCACAGCAAACAGGAGGTTCCCAGGAGCAGCTCCAAGGCAGAGGACAGGAGCAACACATGGCAGTGGGGGGCGGGACAGCTGAACTGCCGGCAATTGATAGCCTGCTGGGCGGCTGCCACACAGGGAACTTAGGGGAGCAGGGAGCTGATGGGGGGGCTGCCAGTCCACCCTGGTTCAAGCCCCCACCAGCTAGCTGCAAAGGGCTGCTCTTCCTGCAAGCAGTGGACAAAGCAGGTGGCTGCCAAACAAACAAAGTTATAAGGGCGCATTGTGCCACTTTAAATGAGCATATTATCTAATTGATCAGCAACGTAACAACGAAACAATGTTAACTGGGATAACTTTAAGTGAGGAGTTACTGTACCACACGGAACGCTCTGACTCAAACTGTGGGCGGTAAGAAATTACTGAGGAGGTTGGAGCAGTGCAGGCCTCAAGTAGCCCTGGCAGGGCGTGAGCACTGCCTTGACAGGTACTGCTAAGTGAATTTCTCTGGTTTCGGTGAGCTGGGCCTGCACACACCTGAGTGGAATACAGGTCTGCAACTACTCAAAGAAGAATAAGTGGGCTAAATTCTATGCTTCGTCATGCCAATAAGTACCTCTGACTGCAAGGGCATAACTGAAGGCAAAATATAAACCCCATTTTACTGACCTAAATTTAACCTTTTCTATGCACTGTATATCATTGGAGGAGAATGCGTCTCTTGGGTATTATATGTACTGCTGTTAATTAATTCAATAATTAATATGAAAGAATGCTCTTTTCCTTGGAAACCAACACACAAAAAATTACTCTCTGATGTAACATCAGTTTAGAATACAAACGAATTACATAAAATAATTTTACCTGGCTGCAGCACAATGTTGGCTTCTTTAGTTGTTCTGAAGGCCCCTGTGGCTATTTTTATAAATAAAGCAGAATTAATATTTATAGTGAGGATATTAAGCTTATGCATGAGCTTAGCAGGAGTGAAGAAACATTTGTATAATAATAAGCAGCTAAACAGAAGCAAATACAGAAACGAGGAAAAAGGAGGGCAAGGATCAAAGTCAGTCAGCCAGCCAGCTCAGGAGGACCTGGGAGAAGAGAAATGCAGGTTTCTAAGAATCATTGCAAGAGCTCCAAAGAGGCAAAGCAAATCTTTAGTGCCCACTGGAGGATAGTGAAACATTCCCCACAACTGAGTTATTCACCTACATCTTTAAGGTAAGGTTGAGGTGTAAAAACCTCTAAAAGGTGCAGAAAACAGTGATGGGATGAGTCATGCAAACCTGACGAACCTTCCATCCTCTAGTACTAAGAAGATAAGTCTTTATCACTTGATCAAAGGAAAATTCCTCTAGCCAGCTATAATAATAGGTCTTCTTATCTTCTCTATGGTCTAATTGCTGGAGAGCAACATCACACGTTGTACTGCAGAGTTCCTTTGTGTCAAATGTTAGAAAATTCTACCTACATGTAAATGGACTTAACATAACCAACTGCTGACTTTTCTCCCAATACGTTGTCCCTAGTAGTGGGCACATCTGGCTGGCAATGCCAAGAAACTTTACCAATATGTAGGAGGCATTTTCTCAGAAACTTTTTGTATTTATTTTTAAAGTTCAATTTGGTTGTCGAGGCAAGCGATCCAAACACTGAATGCAAGGGCTATTTGATCCTTGACTGTCATTTTAAAGCTGTACCAGTTCTCTCTGATAAATTTCCTATTGTCATACAAAGTAACTTCAGAAACACATAGATGACAAATTGACTATGGGAGGAGGGCAATAATTCATCTTATGGAAACCAGTCTGGACAGAACATTGCAACCTTAGGGTCTGATTCTACCTAAGAGTTACTCCCTGTTCACGAATTTTACTCCACGCCTTAATCTCCCTTTGTTTTCAAAGGAACTAAGGGTGGGAGTAAAGGTACATTTTCCCTTCCTAAAAATAGAAGAAGCCAATGGTGTCCTTTACAGACCTAGTTTGTGGGACCAATATGCACTATCAAGCCAATTTTATTTAGACCTCCACAGGTCTGTCCCTGAGTCCACTGAAGTCAATGGGAGTTTTTTGCTGACTTCAGTGGATGCAGGACCTGGTCCCTAGCAGTATGTGCTGACCATTGGCTTAGGCACTGCTTCACAGAAAAACCAAAACAAATCCTGACCTGAAGAAGAGCTTTATGTAAGCTCAAAAGCTTGTGTCTCTCTTACCAACAGAAGTTGGTCCAGTAAAGGTATTACCTCACTCACCTTGTCTCTCTAACATCCTGGGAAAAACATGGATACAACAACACTGTATAAAACAAACCTTTCATATTTAAGAGGTTGTGCAAACCATTATTACCTATTACTTCAAACTGGAATATTTTTTCTTTGGAAACTAAAATTTATCTTCAAAACTGCTGTATAGGAAAAAAAACACCTAAAATACATTACACTAAGCTTGTAAGACTTTTCTAACTCCTGCAACTGTGTCCCAATTCTTAACACAGTTAAACAAGATACCTGGATGCATTAAAATCAGTGTATTTAAGACTCTTCTTTCCTGGTCCCCAGTTTTTAAATATTGTATGAGTAGCAACAGGAGGAGTGATTTTATGATGTGGACATCTGTTCACTGAAGAACACCTAATTTCACACAGTTCCATACAACAGCTGTCAGGTTATTTGAGATTATCATCAATCTGGGCAGATTCAAACAAGTGACTTTAGGGAAAAAAAAGGCTCCACACAGTGGTCACTATGAAAATTTACGAACACGTAGTCTTTAAGAAATCAGGATGTTCCCCCATCCTGGGATTCGGAAAGGCTATGTTCTTAGATACTGAGGTGCGGAACGCACGTGTGAACTTTTTAAACTGGAACCATTCTATTACCCATTAGAACACACACAGACTTAAACTACAAGTTCACATACCTTAAACATAGATACAAGATTCTCAGCAGACATGCAATTAAGCTGTTCTCTTGACAGTTTGCAATCTGGCAAAAAATACAGCAGGACTTCCCTAAAAAATGTCAACAAAATGTGCTATGTGTCAGTATCCAAGATTCCTTTAACCTCAAGTCTTGTACTGTGGAGACTAGGGGACACAGTCAGAATGCTTCTTATTAAGACACCTACACCTCTCTTACTCTGGTACCATGGATTGGACTCTATGGAACAAAGCAAACTGTGCTTTAGATATGCCAGGAAAAAGCTTATAGCACTATAATGCCTCATACTCAGTACAAAACGTATTATTTGTAGAGAAATTAAAACTATACATCCAAAGACTGCTTGAAAATGTAACACACTTTATTTAGGCTAGTGGAAATTTTGCAACGTTGGCAATTTTGATTTAAAATACAGTTTTTATGACCACCACCAAATTGGGAAAAATAATATCCTGTTTTTCAAATAGCTATATACAATAATAAACAATATTAATTTCTCTGGAAGCCACAATCCATTGTGGAATCCATTGTTTCTAAAATTAAGGAACTGGAACTGAGGCCTGGATATAATTTTTGGAAATTCTGCTGCAGTTCTCAATTCAGGTCTTCAGTACTATGCCAAAAATGGGCTGGAATAGTATTTTACACTAAGAGATACCCTTTTAACCAAGGATGCCCAAAGATTTTAAAGAGGTGTCATCCCTATTTTTCAGAGAGAGACAGATTGAGGTAGAGAGAGGTTAAGTGTCTTTCATAATCGCAGTGAATCAGTGGGAGAGGACAAGAACAGCACTAAGGTTCTGACTCCAGGCTCTGATCTAGTCCCTGGAAAGTCACAGAATAAAATCCCTCCCAGCCAATCCACTCAGCCCAAGGAAGTGGCATAGCAGTGTTCTCTGCCCTTGGGATAGTGTGACTTGCCCATACTAAGAATTAACCTTTCTGGAACCTGTGGCTTGGCTCCAAAGCCAATTCAGTCCACTGGCTGAATGGATAGTGGTTTCCCTTTACAGACACGGCGGTAAAGAAGGTAGCTGAAACAGGGAGAATGGAGGAGTGTGTGTGACAATGTTATTTGATAACTGTGTTATTTACATGGCTTAACCACAAGCCCAGTCATCTTTGTTTTGGAGCATTTGATTCTTGAATAGTTAAATATTTCCTATGCAGTTTTTGTTTCCTACGTTTTAAATTCTCCACTGTTAGCGCCAGCAACTGAACTATATGCAGGATCAAAGACAGAAGTCCAGCATTTATGACAGCTCCATTGTAAGCTCTTGTAAGATCCCATTTTATTCAGTCAATTACTATGCAACAAATGAGGAAGGGAAATGGGTTTCCTACAAGTTTCATTTTATCTGTCGAAAGCCTGGCCATAAAATCTGATGTTGACAGCATTTCAGAAGCCTATACAGATAATTACTTTTGATACAAACACATTAAGTCAACCACTTTCCTAAAGAACTAGGCTGAAAGGATAGCTTTAATGCATTTTTTTATTATTATTGGCAGAGCTGTCACCTGAAGAAATAGTTAGTACTTTGGGTGATTTTAGTGGACTTCTGGTCAATTTCTGCCACATGATAATTACAAGGCTGTTGTTTTATCCTTTTGATTTACTTCTAATCTACAACTTTACTAGATGGTTTAATGTATGAAGCTAAAATCTCACCTCGTTCTCCTGCAGCAGCTATTTGTCCACTAAATTTCTAACTTTAATTTGTTATGTTTCTGTATGCTTTGTATCCTTGGTTGAGAACCACTGGCATATGTATCTCTGGGGTACAGAGAGTTCTTCCAGTGGGTACATCAACTCATCTTGATATTTGCCTAGTTTTACAACAGGCTACATAAAAAGTATTAGCGAAGTCAGTACAAACTAACATTTCACACAGACAAACTGAGAAAGTAAGCAATTTCTCACTAATAGTGTGCTGTGACACTGGTGTATTTTTATGTCTGATTCTGTAAGCAAATAGTTTTTAAGTGAGGTGAAACTTGGGTTACACAAGACAAATCAGACTCCTGGAATGGTTGAGAGCCACTGGCTTATGCGTACTTAACATCGTTCTTGTTAAGGTGGAATATATTTTAAGGTGTTTAGCTGTGTGCTTACACCCCCTCTCTTCTTGTACATAGTATTTCTTCTCCAAATAACAAAAGTAGCAACAACTAGCAATATCTCCTCTGAAGACTGTTAAAGTACATTCAACTGGTTTTGAATGTTTGTTCTACTTAGCTGGGAAAGATTCCTCACTCTCTCAAAGTGGGTTATATAATATGTGTACTCACAATCTTAAAGATACAACTGACAACTGCTATTGAACAGATGCAAAAAGAAATAATTTCATAGTTTTGCTAATCCAAATCTCTGAAGTTTTTTCACATACACTACATTTTGCTAAGTGTTATGTAGACAATTGGGGTAATAATCCACTAAGATGGCCACTAAGATCCATCTCTTCAGCAGCAGGCATCTCATTTGGCCCCACTTGGCACCTTCACCTATGATCCAACCCACTATCCACAAGAAGGTACACAATCAGTCTTTCACTTCCTGGTGGCTTGGGAAATAGTCCATAGTCAGCCACGGGGACTATGGTCAGCAATGATTATCTCCCACGCCTTGCTTCGAAGGCAGATAAATGCAACCCTGTTAAATCTGGCATTACAGTGAGGTTGTGTGACGGGAAAAGAGCCAACATCCTGGAAACTAGGATTACAGTTGCACAAATACCAAAAGACAGGAACTCAACTGGTTAAAAGAGGAATATATTTCATTCTCAGTTAAATTCATGTTCTTGTTAAAAGCTTTGCTAGTACATGCTACATAGCATTTACTGAACTTGATTTTTCTAAATATACAAGCTGCACTGTGAAATAAAGTTAATGGACCAGATATTCAAAACTGAGCCTAACTTCTGCAAAAGTCTAATTATGTAGACCCCAATTTACGTATGTGCATCTGAGAAGAAACATGTAAGCTGGGCACACTGAAGTGCATTGCATTCACTTTTGAAGATCTGATCCAATTTTTGCAATATTTTTGGCAGTCTACAGAGCATTCCAATTCGATCTGGATTCCCTTCTGAACCTTTGAAATAGAGACTTAAATTATGGCACTGCTCAGTGAAGGCCAGATCAATAGCTGCAATTGCTCTGATGCAATGAAAGTATTAGAACTGTTCAAGGCATTAGCCACCGAAACACTCACCTTAAAAGAGAGGTTAATGTTTCTACGGTTTTCTTTCCAGACATACACTGGGAAGACTCTGCTGTGTGTGCCACAGCACCCGTCTCCTGCATTGCAACTTGGGCTTTTCCTTCAGCACATCCTTTTTGATCTTCAGCCAATGCACTAGATAGAAAGTAGACAAAAGAGCATTTTAAAGTATTACACCAAAAGAAGTCAGAGACATACTTTCTATCATCTTATTTATCAACCCCACTGAGTTCCTAGAGGGAGCAAGGAAGTAAGGTACAAATAAAAGAGACAACATGGAATCCTGATTTTCCAAAGGATTTAGGAAGAACATAAAATATGTTTAGTCACCTGAGGATTCTGGCCCAGCAGACTTGGAAATGTGCATTCTACACTACTCTAATCCTTAAGTGCAAACTCTTACAAATCGTGACTGATTCCTCTGATTTTAGGGAATGATGGATGGCTTGCTCTGGGCCATTCATCCAGGGGGGAGGTGTCTGCTTAACAGAAAAAAGCCTGCATTACAGGTTGTCGGAGCAGGAGTAAAGAATGACTGGCTAATTGGGCGTCCTTGATATACTTGCAGCAAAGCACTGAGGATCTGGTATGCACAAATGAAACTTTAATCAACAGGAAATTTTGCAAGCCAGAAATCAGTAATATCAAGTTGTGCTGCATTGACGATCCTTTTATATCTATGGGCATCAATAAGGTAACTCATAATTTTACACTTACTAGAAATATAGTCAAATTAAAGTTATGCACAGTTGTGAAGAGAACAGGAGTACTTGTGGCACCTTAGAGACTAACAAATTTATTTGAACATAAGCTTTCGTGGGCTACAGCCCACTTCATCAGATGCATGCAGTGGAAAATATGGTAGGAAGAGATATATATATATATATACACACACACACAGAACATGAAACAATGGGTGTTACCATACATACTCTAACGAGAGTGATCAGTTCAGGTGAGTTATTACCAGCAGGAGAGAAAAAACACTTTTTGTACTGGTAATCAAAATGGCCCATTTGCAGCAGTTGACAAGAAGGTGTAATCGAGTGACCAGGGAGATTGAAGTGTTCTCCGACTAGTTTTTGAATGTTATAATTCTTGACATCTGAAAGTAAACTATTTCCCCATGTTTATTCCCACCCCGCTACTGTTTCTCACACTTTCTTGTCAACTGCTGCAAATGGACCATTTTGATTACCACTACAAAACGTTTTTTTTCCTTTCCTGCTGGTAATAGCTCACCTTAACTAATCACTCTCATTACAGTGTGTATGGTAACACCCATTGTTTCATGTTCTCTGTGTGTGTGTGTGTATATATATCTTCCTACTGTATTTTCCACTGCATGCATCCTATGAAGTGGGCTGTAGCTCATGAAAGCTTATGCTCAAATACATTTGTTAGTCTCTAAGGTGCCACAAGTGCTCCTGTTCTTTTTGCGGATACAGACTAACACGTCTGCTACTCTGAAACAGTTGTGAAGCTTACTAAAGAGCAAGTATTAAGCACAGAGCTGGAGTTGACTAGCCCCTAGTACTATTAAACTGGCATTGCAGATTCAAAAGTATCAACAAAATAGCTGAATAGCTAAATTTGTGTAGCAGCAGCAACAGAGTGGGCAACAGATAATAATTTGCTGAATAATTAACACACATGACATATTTTGGCCTTTTTTCTTTATTTGTATCTATCAAGATATTTTATTGCTTTCAGTACAATATAGGCTGAGTAGATTATATCAACATCATATAGTTTACTTGTATTTGAGAAAAGATATTAAAAATGGAGTCTGCTTTATATGTCATTCAGAGTGCTTCCTCTGGTTGAGATTTCAAGACAAATATACCAGGAAATTCCCACAACTCCGCAACATGTCATCAAGCATAGAAATTAACCCAGCTGTAAAAGATACAACATAGGCAAAGGGCTGAGTTCATTATTGTGGAAAAAATATTTACGTTTACCATCTCAACCTGATATAGCATTATTTTAAAGTCAGCATTTAGGCTACTCAGATTTATTTCTGTCTACTTTGCAGTGAGCTTACCTAATTGTGTTAGGTGACTTCTGTTTTGAACAGAAAAACTTTGTAGCTCTTTCATCCACTCACCCAGTGAAGTTAAGGATGATGGCAAAAGCCCCACTGGATTTGGTCATCCTGACTATGGGCCCCATCTTGCCACGTGGGAAAGTCAATGGGAGCAGAGGCTGCTCATCACCTGACAGGAGGTGCTCAACTCCTTGCAAAGTTATGCCTTTATATGTATGCATATTTGAATGAAAATTTAGTTACATGTAGGATCACAATTAGGTATCGTACTGTAGCTGCATACGGTATTATTGGGTCTCATTTCACACAAAAGAATATACCGGTTGTTGAAGATAATTTAACTTGATTAGGGAATCTGAAGTCTTGGAAGAAAACTTGGCTTTTATATATAGAGTGAACACCTGACAGCAGGTTATTTTTTAGCCCTTTCCACTTGGTTGTAGTGTGCTGTGTTTTTAAGCCTCTGCCTTTCTCTTGAAAAGAATGGGAGCTGTATGTGCAACAGGAATGCAGGATTTGGCCTAGAGCTTTTATTACTAGAAATTTTATCAAATCAAGTTATTAGGAAACAAAAGGAATTTTGAAGCAGCATAATGTGGATATAGTTTATTTCAGAAGACACTGATTTAGAGCAAAAAAGTTAAGAGCAAGTAAAATACAATTATGCATTAGCAACTTTTCAAAATTAAACAGAATTACCACTTTACTTTAAATAAGAGCTAAAGAACAATTTAAGTAACTATTAGGGAGCAATCCTTATTTTCAGCCTAATTTTACATTTATGTAACTCCACTGACTGCAAAAATGTTAGTGCCAATTTACACTGATGACTAGACTAGGCCTTAAGTCTGAAAGTGTCTCTTTTGAAATTAACAGTTTTTAGCGGTGATAAGTAAGGTCAGTAAAAATGTGTTTAATATCTATATACTGCAAAAGCCACTACAAATGTAGTATAAATGGAAGACATAAAATGCTAAAACATTCTTAACTGCACACTGAAGCTGGTAGTTACCGCTCTAACTTGTGAGATCATTACTGTATTCCTAACTCAGTAGTTTGTATAGCATATTCAGTGTTTGCAATACATTGCAATATTTGGTATCATTAGATATAACACCATTACAAAACATTTTGGAACAGCCCCTTTGCATTTTGATAATATTAATATTCTCACCTTTCCAATTTTGAAGAAGGCAAATTATTTCCCTTTATTTTTGTAGCATCCTTCTGATCAAAACAAATATACCTTTGTAAGTCACGCTGTTTCTGTTTTCCTCCAAATGAACCTAAACATTTAGCAAAACACATTAGATGAAAAAAAAATTGTTGACTTTAGAAACCACTTTGAAGTAATTTCTTTAAAGAATGCTTTAACACTAGCTTATGTTGAAAAAGGAAGTTATCATTTTAAAGATAGTCATTTAGAATTGTCCCTTGAAACTGAAATCTGTCCTCCAAAAGAATATTCAGTTTCCTGGCCTAAGCACACAAAGATTTTGCTTCCAATTAACTATTTCCCAATAGTCATATGATAGTGAGATTAGTGTCAGTTGCAAGTCCCTCTTGTGTATATTGTTATTTTGTTTTAAATATTCACAGCAATTCTGTAACCATAGTCTAGATTGAAAGTACAAAACACTTTTTGATTTTACCTTTGTTCAACCAAAGAAATTCTTTACTTTCCCCACCCTTAGACAAATCTTCAGTCTCATCCTCAGACGCCATTACCTAAAACGCATAAAATTTAGTTTATCTTTCGATATCTTAAGAAACTGTCTTCTCCTAAAAAGCCATGGATCTACATAGCAAAGTTAAATCCCAATATAATACATGTTAATTGGAGGTTAACTCCAGGTTAAATTCAATTTGGGTTTGATTTTGAACTTGCTTCCACAGGCATAAGTCAGAAGTGACCCCATCAAATCGATCGAATCATACTGGCAGAATCAGGCCTTACACGTTTCCTTGATATTTGTCTTCTCAGCTCAATGTTGTACTTGTGCAGTTTTGCGGATCAACTCTCCATTGTTTTTAACCAGATGTAAATAAACGGGGAAAATGTGGGCATACAACACGTGTTTTGCAGATCTGGTGAAAAAGATTATGCTGCTTAGCAAGCAGTTTGATATTTTTAAAATGTTCTAAATATGGCCTTATTCTGGCCCTTATTCAGGAAAGTAAACTCATGAGCAGTCCCACTGAATACAGTGGATCTACCTCTATGCTTTGTTAGGCACGGGCTTATGAAAGTTTCATAGCAGCAACATATGAAAGGAACTCTGTAGTGGCCTAAAGATAGGAAGCTGAAAATGAGTTATCGTATGATCTGATTAGCTTTCTTATGTTATAAAAAAGAGAAAAAAGTCTAAAGTATTCTGATTGCCAGTTTGAAGCCCACCATAGTGGTGATTTTCTGTTAGCCTTGTGTGACTATTTCAGGATAGTGGCCTTTCATGTAATCCGCTGTTCTTTCACTCAGATTTTTGTTCAGCGTGACATGGCTTGCAGGGAAGGGAGGGATCTTTTCAGTGCTATGCAGCGTTTCATCCATTGCCCCATTTGCTTTGACTGTGCAAACTAAGCCCTCTGGACTCTAACCTTGGTAGAAAATGAGAGGCCACTGTCTGAGAACAGATTTGGCACAGTCCCCTGCAACGCTGTCAGAAATCGGTCTCACAAACAAAGCAGTATTTGCTTTCTTCCTGGTGTCCCCTAGGATGCTTTGCCCTGAGAGGGCAGGGAGGAGACAACAGGGAGGCACTGCCATTGTAAAACAGGGGACCAAAGCCTTGGTGCGCCAATGGCTCCTAGAGAAGAAGTAGTGGTGGAGATGCACAGGAAGAGCTCACTGCTGCCTGGAAAAGAGAGATAAAGGGCTAAAAATAAAGAGGGAGGGAAATTAGCTGCCAACTCATTTTGCCATTGTAAGCAGAACTTCTAGCAGGAGGAAGCATAGTTAATGTGCTCAGCTGAGACTCTGGATGTCTGGATTGAACCCTGAGCTGACGCATCTTCACCTGGTCATTTAACTTGTGCCTCAGTTCCTCACATGGAAAAGGAATAACATTTCCTTCTTCTACCCTTTGTCTGTCTTGTCCAGTTAGACTGTAAACTCTTCAGGGCAGGGGCTGCGTATGTACATGTGTAGTCCCTAACACAATGGGTCTCTGGGATAGTGCATTAATGTGATTAATACAATTAGTTAATGGGGGCACAATCTTTCCTCATAGTGACCTAGCAACAGCACTAAGCTACCTCCAGTATCCTCAAAGACAAGGCACAGCACGTCTCTCACAGATTACTGTAGGCCTTAGTGTCCAGAAATGGTAGCATTAGCAGCTAATAACAGGTTTGTCTACATTGGGGGGTTTAACCGCAGTTACACAAACTAGTTTGGAGAGAAAATGCCTGAGCTCACAAGAAAGGATTAATTAGAGTGCAGCAACCCCTCGTTAGCCGTGAATTGTGTAATACTCTTTCAAAATACATTGCTAAGCTTTATAAGCCTGTGGAACTGTGCCTTATGCATGGCAGCACACATCTGCATTACAATGGCCCCAACAGTGGATCTCCTTACACTGAACTGGTTTGCTATGGACTGGTAGCATTGCAGAGTGGCCCGTTTTCCCAAGGGTGATTGCGACCCGCTTGTCCATGTGTGGGGGACACTGCAGGTTGGTATGCTGCTGCTGCTGCTAGTTCAGCGCAGATCTCAGAAAAAGTCACCCTTTGCCATCCTGAAATTCTCTCACCACTGCTGGTCATCTCAAGTCTGCCTAGTGATCCTATCCCACCAATCCACACTGGTTTTCTAAGCCTAGAAACAGCACTGTAATGTGTGACGCTGCTCCAAGAACAGCTCCTGTAGTAGCAGTTGCTTGGTATCAAGCTCGTCCTTGTCTTCCTTCCTCCCCCACTGCTGAAGCTGCTGCTGTCACATCTTGTGCTTGGTGGTGCATCAGGCACAGTCCAAAACGCAAAGCTGCCTGACTTTGAGAACTGAAATACAGCCCAAGTAGCCTCTGCATCTTTGCGGTTGTCAGCACAGCAGCATGGAACGCAGTTAAGTATATGCTGGCTGATAGCAATGTCAAAATGGTGCTAGCCCAGCCAGACGGAGAGGAAGCATTGGACAGAGAGAGAGAGAGAGAGGAATCATAGGATTTTTAAAAAAAACTTTGACTCCAAGTCCCAGAATTCCATTGGCTTCCTCTACTCATCCCACAATGTACAGCGAGAGAAATCCCAGAAATGCTCACTGCTCAGAAGCAAAGCTAAGGACCATGGAATACCCTTTGAGAATGCCACACACATAGTATGCAGCAAGCCCCCACCCTGTGCATACAATGATGAGAACTGAAAGAGAGCACAGCTGCCCATGTGCCCACTATTAACTGCAGCTTGTGTACAGCGTATTAACTAACACAGAGCAACTAACTGTGGATTAATCCCTGGCTCATGGAGACAAGACCTATGTTTAACTTGGATTTCAGCTTTCCTAGTGGGAAAGTGAGTGAGGAAGACCATCACTGTATATAACTCACACCTTCCACATGAAAATTAGGCAATATTGCTTAGCACTTCGATAGCATTTAGAATCCAGTAATGTCACAATGCTTCATGAAGCTGGGTAAGCAGTAATCTCTCTGAGTCTCTCTTCCCCCATCTGTAAGACGGCTAAGTGACTTGTTCGAGGTAATGCGGTCAAATCAGTGGCAGGTAATCAAGCATAAAATCTCCTCTGCTGACTCAGAGGCCAGTTAACTATGTGCCTTGGCTGCTACCACATCTGTGATATAGTTTCTTTTGTTCACAAGTTTGTTCACTGTTTGAATGGAGAAAGAATACTAAAAAAATGCCCCATAAATAACGAGTTGGCATATTACTATGTTTTCAGAGATGGCAATAATGAAAAAGGTATTCAGCCAAGAAAGAACTAAACAGTTAAAGCTAATGACAATCCTAATAGATTGTCCCTCAGCAATTACTTCTGCTGATCTCCACATTTGGAAGCAAGCTCCCCAGAGCAGCAAGTCTGAGCCATCTAAAACCATGAAAGCTCTGGCTGCATGCATGTCCCCTTGCAGATGTCTCCTCTTGCATGGAGATATAGTGCCCAGAGGAGGCATACATCAGCATTCACATTGCGCTCCCTGACAGTACCCAGCTTGGGCTGGGGAAGGAATGATCCAACCAGCAGACCAAATTCAGCAATGAATCCTGGTCACAAGCCACCTGAAGCATGTAGTGCATATTCTAAGAAGAAGAACTGCCCAGAGTACTGGGGAGATATTTCCTACTCCATCATGTAGATAATCCATTACTTAAAGTAATACTCCAAATTTTAACATCTCTAACAGTATATAAAACTACCTAGATTCCTCACAGTGTATGAAACCTTTCATACTCTTGTCAGCAGCCACCCTTCCCAGGTATCTAACTGGTTTCATTTTGTTGATATTTGCACCTCCAAATCAGTCCTCTCCAACTCCATCACTATTTTATCCCCCACCTGTTTCAATTTCTCATAACCCTCATGAATGGCCAACTCAGGAACTATTTCAGATACAAGATCTCCACCTCATTTCTGCTGGTTCCATCTGATCCACTGCTTGTTTAGGACAAATGTACAATGTTCTTTATTCTGTCCTGCCATTTTTTCATCATAATTTATGTCATATACAGTGTACTACTGATGGAGCTGCCAAGTTTTATTACCTATTAAAAAGCACCCGGATAATTTCACATCATTCTACACATTAAGCCTCATAAACCAAGTTTTAGCCTGGAGCGAGGTTTTACAGCCATTACAAATGCTAAAAAACAGGGATTTATAATGGAACAGATGGCAGGGCTTTATTTATAGTGAGAGTAGTGAGCATTGTTTTGACAACAGTAGAAGCGGAAATACAGAATGATAACTGCTTTTACATAGACACTGATTCTTCTCCAATCAGGTGCACCATCAGGTTTATCTGCACAGAAGCTAGCAAGGCTGACTTTTTGACAGGCCTGTGTACAGTACTTTAATACAGTCTGTAGTAAAGGCAAATTGATCATCAGCTACAAATAAATCAGGTTGTCAAAAGAAGTTAAACCAAGATTGAGACATTAGATGCAGATATAAGTGATGAGAAACCAAGTAATCTATTTGACTAGAATTATCATCACACTAAAGCATATAGGCATACTTAAAGCAAGGCTCTAATATATAGGAATGTTAAAAGGGAAGTCAAAAGAACAAAGAAAGTTGCCTTACCATAAATCAATACTGCTGTCCTGGTTCATATATCTAGGATGTTATGTGCAAAACAGCAAAATGCCAAGGAATTACATTTTATTAACAGAATTAGGATTTCAATTTAGTTTAGAGAAGCATTTACTATACTGCCTCTGTTAGGTGAGTTATATCTAATAACAGTTAATTAGCCCAGATCAAACAGATAAATGAAGACACAAGCAAAGTGACAGCACCATTTTTGTCTACAAAACAAGTGATCTACAAAGATAGTTATTACTGGAGAATATACTGAGTATCTTAGAAGTGGGATATAACAGTTAAGGTCTGAGACTTTTGCCTCAGGCACGAAGAAAAGTGGTGAAGCTAATGGGCTACTGTGAAGGGATCTACTCTCCACAGGTGCCGCCTAGTGGTCAGTGAGGGTGTGACAATTGCTCTTCTATCTTGGCACCCCCTGTTGATAGCCTTTGGTGATCTGTCCTCTGCTATGGCTTGGCCCTCTGGCTGGGCCACAGGTTGTGTCCACCTGTTCCAGGGTGTGTCAAGATTCCAACAAAGAGCTAGTTCTTCTGCCCAGCAAGTGGCTTCAGGATTTACCTGGCCAAAGCCCCAGACATGGGACTCTCTGAGACATGAGGTCTTCCTAGTCCTGAGTCTCCAGCCCCATCAGGACATGGGTAAGGGAACCTGGGCCCACCCCCCCTCCACTAGGTTCCAATCCAGGGCCCAAAGGCAGGCAGCTGAACTCACTACCCTGAAGTGCCAGGTCTCCTAGATCACTTCCTACCAGCCTCTCCGCTCAAGAGGGAAATGCAAAAGCTTGCGAACAAAATAAATCAAACAAGTCTCCAACCTTGCAGATGTCCAGAGTCCTTTTCCCTCAGCAGATTGGACAGACCATCAATAGTCAGGGACCCCAGCAAGGCTCTTTTTGGAGAGTTTCAGAGTGTAGGTCTGCTCACATGCAAGCGAGCTACTCCGCTCTCCTTTTCAGCTCCTCCTCCAGCCTGTGCATGCACTGCAGGTTTAGCAGGGCAGAGCTGCCTGGGCCCAGAGTAGCTCCTTAACCCTTCCACTTCAGTGTGGGGTCTGTACGCCCCATCACAGCTACCTATTCTATACCCATTTGGTACAGAAGATGGTATGAAGCATGATCATCAGATATTTCACGTCACCCAGGACACGGATACGGACATGTTTACCTGTACTTTGTAGGAGTCATCTACATTCATACACCAGAGCCATTTTGATGTACTTCATTTGGCAGATCAAGGGCCAGATCTGCAGTTGGTGTGAACTAGCACAGCTCCACTGACTTACAAGGCACTATCCCAGTTACACTAGCTAAGAGACTGAGCCAAGATATTTAGTGAGAATATGTTTTGCCAGGGCAACCTGGGTCTATATGGCAAGAGACGTAAGAATCTGCATACAGCCATTGTCTCATTTTATGGCAAGCAAGGGAGGGGTTAAGATGAACTAAAGCAGGCCAATAACTGTCTGGTTTAATATAACAAAAGCTGCCAAGGCAGTAAAAGGCAATTAATTCCTAATTTAATTCTTGCAGCAACAGCATAACAGAAAAGCAATGATATATCTACGGAGAATAGGTATTTGTCTAACTTAATTAACCACCAGCAGCCTGAGATTAGAGTGCCAGCTGTGATCACACAAATATACTGGGAGCAAGTGATAAATGACAAACATGATGTTTCCTTAAAACAAATAAAAACTGGTATATGTGAACTAAGAAAAGCCTTCCAAGACCCGGCAGAATGACTGAGTAAAGGGGGTGCTCCATGCCAAGGGAGATGCAAACCTTAAGTGTGAAGCACTGTTTGAAGTGGAGAGTCACACCACCACTTAGCAGGGAAAAAACAGTAGCATTTGTCAAGAATGTTATAGGCATTTCTATGGTCACCAGCAATACAGTATTTAAGCACTGTTTGAAAACAGATGTAGGTTAGATTATACCTGACACTTGTGCTGCTGTGGAGTATAAGGCACACTGCCACTTTTTCTGTTTCCTGCACAAAGGTCGGACATAGTAATAGTTCTTCCAGCTGAGGGAATACTGGGACTATTCTCTCTTAGCACTTACTGTTTCAGGTCTCCTCAAAACCGAGAAGAGGAATAGCCATGTACACACTTCCCACTGCATGCCAAGAAGCTCAGACATGAACTAACTTCTGGATGAGATAGCATCTCAGAGCTCCCATGACTCCACACTGTCCCAGTCTGGGCCAGAAATGTAGCGATACAATCTGACTCGTAATCTGTGGATGGTAAAAGCAGTTGGTGCTGGGCCCTTGTTCCTAACCCACGTACTATGTCATTTCAGCAGTCATGTACCACTTTACTGTTTGATTCCAAAGGCAGTTCCATCCTTATCTTTAGGTAATCTATATTTATACTACTACTACTACTAACTCAATCATATGTTAAACTTTCCCTGTTCTAGCGATCTCATCGACAGTATGAGTATGTGTAGGTGGTCTGGAGTAGGAAATGAAGTGACAGCTGGTCCAATCTAACCCCTGGTTTGATGTTGTTATAACAACTGCTTGGAAGGTAGAATGCAGATTAGTAAAACAGGAGCCAAACAGTTACACTTGATATAAGTAGCTACATGGTCCAAGTGACATCTGATCTGCCAATACTTCACTTGCAAGTGAAACTTGAGTTACTTTAGAAATAACAAGATCTGAAATGGTTTGAAAAGTATCTAGCAGAGTGAGAGATAAAGAACTATTCCATATGTGCACTCCAAACAATCCTAGTCTGTTTCGGTATTTTTTCCCCAGGTTCAGACTTTCATTTTTTGGCTGGTACTGTAAGTAAAAATGCCAGAATACCACAAGCAACGTGATTCACGTAACATTTATGACCAACTCTGAAAGAGTAAGTACCGGATGAGAGAGCCTACTCTCCTGACAAGAGTGGCTTGAACAAGTTCTGCCCAAGTCACAACTTTTATTTTTATTGTTTGTATGGTAGTAGCATAGGTCCTGTTTTAAAGATGGGAAAATTGATGTTAGGTAAATCACTTACAGTGTGTGCCTCAGTGAGTCAGTGGCACACCTAGGAACATAAACCAGATGTCCCAACTCCTACTTCTCATCTCTATTAGACCATGCTGCCTCCTAAAAAAAACACTATTTGCATGTTGCTAGACATTTCTATATAGGAAATGCACACTATACCTAGGACTTACAACTATTATAATTAATCTTGGTCATCACACTTGATCACAGAAATGTAGGGCTGGAAGGGACCTCACAAAGTCATCGAATCCAGCCCCTTGCACTGAGTCAGGACCAAGTTCGCAGGTGTGCCTTTAATATTGTCTCCTTGAGAAACTGCAGCTCTCCTGCTGCTTTCCCCTTACTTTATCTTTGCAATTTTGCTCTATGTGCATCTTGCTATCACCAGAATCCTAGAGTTATTGTTAAAATTAATATCAAACAACTATGCTATTTTTGATATTCTTTTTGTCATGGACAGAACACCTTGAGTTGATAAAGGCTGCTATTCTCAGAGTTTCTGTACTATTCTGAATAAATTATGCTCCTAAGATTAACTGTAAGTATGTGCTACTTGCACGGACATAGTAGGTTTACTGTTTTATGGACTGATTTTCACTGCATTAGAAACACTACCTTTTCAAGTTTCATGACAAATCAGCATTTTAGAGCAGATGATCCACAAGTAATTAAGGCAAGTAGCATTTCAAGTCAGGGATTTAGAAAGCTCAAAGCCAATCAACTGAGAGTATTAGCGGCTTTAAGTCATTTACCAAGTTACATCCTTCTGCCATGTAAAAATTCGTTCTGGTTTTTATCAGGCAGTGTGGACAGTAAAATGTTTTGTTAAGATATTCTTTTAAAATCTGATTAGACAAAATTATGCTGCCTCCCCAGTGTTGGCACAATGGTGCTAGCAGCCATTTCTAAAAATGGGTTTCTAATAGGAAAAATTGAGGTATCAATGCACTCAATCTTCACTATGGATATTGACTACAGCTTATATTACACAGTGCTTATGGGTTAAAAAGAAAGGTAAAAAGGCTATTTACACAGATGATTTCTGGGTCACTGTCTTCTTTTTTAATGTTGGCAACTTCAGATTTCTCCAGAAGCATGTGTTGGCTCTTAGGAAGAGGCACCTGCAACAAGGTATGAGAATTGGAAGCAACAAGTTTAGAGTTAATTTTAGCATGCCAACAGCACAGATGTTGAAGCACACCACATCACCCAGGATTGAGAGTAAAATAATGCTCCAGGATGTTACACCTATTCAAACAGTGTGGCAACCTGCATATTTCAGAAGTCTTAGCATTATTTAATAACCGGGAATTGCTGCTTTTGCCTTCTGCTTTTTAGGTAAAAATGCCCAAAACATGCATTTTTTGTATTGCTACATTTCCACAAGATGCACCAAGGGGCTGAAATATCCACAGTTCAAATCTGATTCTGTTTCTAGGGGTGAATTTTCAAGAGGGCAGTGTTCATTTTCCATATGTCATTTCCACTTGTAAAATTTGTACTTGCGACTGAATTGTGTCTTCTGAATATTTGCCCCTGAATTTAATCCTGGTATTAAAATGAGGTCAATGTACAATATTCAAATCAGCATACACTAGCCATCTGTCTTTTCACACTCAGTTTATGACCAGGAGTCATTTAGCACCAAAGAATGACCACACCACATTAAACCAATAGTCCACCTAATAATGTATGCCATCCTCAACAGTCATTTCTGCCAGAGGAAGGCAAACAATGCTGAGCCCTAATGGTCAAATGAGCCAATACTACCCCATTGGGTGTGTTTGGAATAGAGGGAGGGGACATGGGGAAAGTGACTTTTTCCTGAGCTTTGCAAGTGTTCACTTTATGCCCTGAAGCATGAGGACTGATAGCACCAGTGTATTTTTATTCTAGCCATTTTAACTGCTGATGTTATTAGTCTGTCTTACTGCTTTTAGATGTTTTATTTCTTCCAGCTACTACAAAGAAATACCAGGCAAGCTGAACTGTAGCAGGTGTTACCACTATACTATTTTCGAAGCTGCATAAACCTTTCCATTCTAATCCCTGGTTTTCAGTCATTGAATTGTCTCAGGTTTCAGAGTGGTAGTCGTGTTAGTCTGTATCAGTAAAAACAACAAGCAGTCCTTGTGGCACCTTAGAGACTAACAAATTTATTTGGGCATAAGCTTTCATTGGATATAACCCACTCATCAGATGCATGGAGTGGAAAATACAGTAAGCAGGTATAAATATACAGCATATGAAAAGATGGGAGTTGCCTTACCAAGGGGGGGAGAGTCAGTCCTAATGAGGCCAATTCAAATAGGGTGGACGTGGCCTATTCCAGCAGTTGACATGAATGTGTGAGTATCAACAGAGGGAAAATTATTTTCTGTAGTGACCCAGCCACTCCCAGTCTTTATTCAGGCCTAATTTGATGGTGTCAAGTTTGCAAATTAATTCCAGTTCTGCAGTTTCTCGCGGAAGTCTGTTTTTGAAGTATTGCTGGGAATGGGCCACATCCACTTTGATTGAATGCCTCACTGATCATGGAAAGCCAGTTAACAAGGGCTGCAATTCTCAAAATGACTGCAAAGATTTTAATGAAAGTTCATGAATTTTGTGTTATAGTATTTGCCCTTTCTTAAATTTTTCTTATTGGAAATGCACCTTCCAAGTTGATAAATACCCAGTATAAATCAAACTAATAAGCAAGCTACTTTAGGAAGGAGATCAAAAACAAAGAAATAAAGTGGTACTACACCAGTGAAACTCGGTGATCCTTCTCCAGTAGGGAAACAGGAGGTATCTGTCGTTCATGAGGTCTTGCTTTCTTCTGAGAAACAACCCTGTGCTCTGAAATATCCCATCTTTTAGGGCCTCTTTTTTGCATGTGTTGTTTTCTGCTACAGTTATCCAAGCATGAAGATGAGGGAGCTGGCTCTCTATGGAAAGCATTTCTTTGACTCACTGTTTTTTTTTTCTTAAAGGAAGGAAACTGTCAGTTATGTCAAAGTAACCACTTCTCTTTTGGTTGGGTCATTTAACAAGAAAGCTCACAAACAAGAAAGCTCACAAACTATTTTACCTCATAACTCTTGAAATACACAAAGTTTGACTTTACTAAAAGCCTGATTCAGAAACCACAGAGGCCAATGGAAAAAATTCTCATTAATTTCCAGTGGGCTTTGGATCAGACTCTTAATGTGTTAGCAGACTTCCTCTGCAAGATGAAACATCGCTTCATTCAAAGGACAAAATTCTGACATGTACAGGTCTGAGGTAAATTAGTGTGGGTCTTTAATTTCTTTTCTGCCTCTGCTAGTTCACAATGGAAAATAGTTATCCAAAGAGTTTAGTTACTCACATTTATTAATAGAGTTCCGCTGTTGTCTCCACACTGAGTAACCGTGTGCGGTTTGATTAAACGAGATTTCTATAAAAATAAATGTAAATGTAAACACATGCAGTTCAGGAGTTTACAGTAATTTATGCCTGTCACAAAATCAGTAAAGACTCACTAGTGGACTGTTCTTACCATCTTACATTTTCACTGTGAACTCTTGAGTTTAATATCTTTAATACTCCCATTATGGGCAGGAGGCATTCACCACAGAAATATGTTATAAATAACCTCTTTAAATACTTCTTCCCCTCCCATCCTTATGGAAGTCAACTCACCTGGTAATATATGCAGAATGAGGCTTTCTGGGGCATCTCTAGCTAAGGAGTTTTATAGAGAACTGACTCTGCTATCTGTTACGTTTCAAGAAGGTAGCAGAGGCTTTTGAAGAGGTGTGTTTATTTAGAAAAAAAAGGGGGGGGAATTAAGCATGGTTAGCCCCCAATTCCATCCCCCAACACCAAGTCACCACAGCACACTCTGAAGTAAAACAAATTTTTATAAAGGCCTGGTTTATTGGTCAGAAATTCCCACCAAAGAACCTAGTGGTCAGAATTCTAACTCAAAGGCCACCCAGCATCTCCGTGCTAGCTAGCCAATTAGGCAAAAACGTGAATATAATTTCTATTTTCAGGGACTACCCAAGTAGACTCCTCAAGTTTCTGGAGGAAAATGGAGAGCAGTTCCCCAAGCAACTCCTGTTCTTCACAGGCTGATCAGGAATGCAGTAAATTTCCTCTCTAATGAGATACAAGAGAATACCAAGAAACAGGCTCAAAACTCTACGTACTCCCCCGTAAGCCTAACCTTCCTTCAGTGGCCAGGTGCCTCAGTAATGGTACTCTGGGGGAAATTCTATAAGCACCACTGTGGATTCAGATAAATAAAAAAAATGAGGAGTGAGGCAGCTGGGAATTGCCTATTTGCTGGTTGTTGTTATTTTTAGGGCAGTCGATTAATCACGTGAGTTAACTGTGATTAACTCAAAAAAATTAATTGCGATTAATCACAGTTTTAATCGCACTGTTAAACAATAGAATACCAATTGAAATTTACTAAATATTTCTGATTTTTTCCAAGTTTTCATGGATATTGTATTCTGTGTTGTAATTGAAATCAAACTGTATATTAGTTTGGATTACAAATATTTGCACTGTAAAAATGATAAACAAAAGAAATGGTATTTTTCAGTTGACCTCATACAAGTACTGTAGTGCAATCTCTTTGTTGTGAAAGTGCAATTTACAAACAGATTTTTTTTGTTACATAACTGCACTCAAAAACAAAACAAACAATGTAAGGTATTTATGTGCCAGATATGGTAAACATTTATATACCCCTTCATGCTTCTGCCATCATTCCAGAGGACATGCTTCCATGCTGATGATGCTCATTAAAAAAACTATATGTTAATTTAATTTGTGATTGAACTCCTTGCGGGAAGAATCGTATGTCCCCTGCTCTGTTTTACCTGCATTCTGCCATATATTTCATGTTAGAGCAGTCTCGAGTGATGACCCAGCACATGTTGTTCATTTTAAGAACACTTTCACTGCAGATCTGACAAAAGGCAAAGAAGTTACCAATATGAGATTTCTAAAGATAGCTACAGTACTCAACCCAAGGTTTAAGAATCTGAAGTGCCTTCCAAAATCTGAGAGGGATGAGGTGTGGAGCATGCTTTCAGAAATCTTAAAAGAGCAACACTTTGATGCGGAAACTACAGAACCTGAACCATCAATATATATCTATATCTATATTTATATATCTATCAACCTTCTGCTGATGGCATCTGACTAAGATAATGAAAATGAACATGCATCGGTCTACACTGCTTTGGATAGTTATTGAGCAGAACCTGTGATCAGCATGGATGCATGTCCCCTGGAATGGTAGTTGAAGCATGAAGGGACATATGAATCTTTAGCACATCTGGCATGTAAATATCTTGTGATGCTGGCTACAACAGTGCCATGTGAATGCCTGTTCTCACTTTCAGATGGATGCCATTGTAAACAAGAAGCAGGCAGCATTATCTCCTGCAAACGTAAACAAACTTGTTTGTCTGAGAGATTGGCTGAACAAGAAGTAGGACAGAATGGACTTGCAGGCTCTAAAATTTTACATTGTTTTATTTTTGAATGCAGTTTTTTTGTACGTAATTCTACATTTGTAAGTTCAACTTTCATGATAAAGAGATTTTACTACAGTATTTTGTATTAGGTGAATTGAAAAATACTATTTCTTTTGGGTTTTTTTATAGTGCAAATACTTGTAATAAAAATAAATATAAAGTGAGCACTGTACACTTTGTATTCTGTGTTGTAGCTGAAATCAATATATTTGAAAATGTAGAAAACATCCAAAATATTTAAATAAATGGTATTCTATTATTGTTTAACGGTGCGATTCATCACAATTAATTTTTTTAATCACTTGACACCCTTAGTTATTTTGTTTAAGTTACCAGCAGGTAGCTAGTTAAGAATGTAGAGGTTTATACTGTCATCCTCAAATTAAAGCTAATGGATACCATTTAGATGAAAGGGGCATTTCACACCTCTCAGGGCTATTGTTTCAGATTGACTGCACACTCAGCACTACTGATTTTCACTTGGTTAAGTTTTTTTGTGCCCCCATTGAACAAAAATATATTTAAATGTAAGCTTAGATTATAGAGCATAGTTTGGCAGCCGGGGTGAATTCGGCAGCCACAGTTTGGCAGTCAATTTAGCTTCTGCCTCTTTGTGAGTTAGTAGACAGTTAAGTACATATATACACACTGTACAATATGCTATGCTACCTTGAGAAATTTAGTAAAGCAGTGGTGATATTTCAACCCCATGCAATATCTTTGGGGAATCACTGTTTGAAATTTATGAATGGTTTCTTGTATGACAGTTCTACTCCTGGGGGAGGGTTATCACAACTCCTTCAGGAACAGAGAAAGAGACAGAGAGAGAGAGAGAGAGAGAGAGAGAGACAGAGAGAGTGTGTGTATGTGTGTACACTCATCCCGGTATTGAGGACAACTCCAGAGAAGTTCCACTCCCTCGGGTGTCTTGCATATACTCATTCAAACCGGTTTTTCCAAAGACCAAAAGACAAAGAAAGGGCTTTTTGACTCAGCAGATGGACAGGACCTTTGGTTCTAAGGGGACTCCCATTCTTGCTGAAGGGTTGGAAGGGATATTGCCTACCAGACACCCTATGTGAAGATGGGTGATTTTTGGTATGTTAACTAAATATGTAGGAACTTTCTTAAATTTTGTGAGTGTATGTGGGGGTGTGGGGGGGTGTTTTTTCCTCTTATAATGAAAGAGTTTTATTGGAAAAGTTGTGTGGTCAAAGGTTAAAAACATTGTGCTTGGAGAGAAGACAACACACAGATGCTGGCCTTTAGGTAGACTTCCTTGCTGGGGACATCACAATGCATGGCAGGGGGCTGTAGAGCCTTAAAATCCCTTATCAGCAGGAAGGGAGGTGTGGGTCTCAACCTAAGAGACGTGCTGGCTGGGAGCCAGAAATCTTATGCCCTCAAGTGACCATAGAGGGGAAATACAGGTGCAGTTACTCTGAAACTGTGACAGCAATATTGCACAAAGAGTACATCTTGGCATACAAATGGTTCACCAGCACACACTTCTATTACAGGTGTAATATAACAGCAGTCTGAATAGACAAATCCTACCTCTCCTTTCATATGGGGTAGCTATACATCTAGTTTAATATTATGTATTTAAGTATCTAGGGCCACATTTCTGTCCTCAGTCCCACTGGCATAAAACTGGAGCAACTCCATTAAAATCAATGGACTTATCCTGAATAATATCCAACCCATGAAATGTAGGAATATTGAAAAATAATCACTGTAGCCAGGAGGCATTTTAATGAGTTATAAAGCAATGATTTTCACAAAATGTAATTTGACCAAAATCTTTTGTAACTTTCTTGGTAGACTGTGTAGATATACCTTCTTACATAAACTTGTCACCTGGAGAAGTATGGCCCCAAATTCAAGTGTATTTAGTCAAGCAACAAGTTTTAAAAATGATTCAAAGTTGATTTCCAATGCTAAACAAATTTAGTATCACATACAGGGCCAGTGCAAGGATATTTCACACCCTAGGCGAAATTTCCACCTTGTGCCCCCACTCCGGTCCGCGGGGGGGCTGTGTGGGGCCCTGCCCTAGGCCTCCGTGGGGAGGGGGGGAGGTGACCTGAGACCTTCGTGGGAGACGGGGGCGAGGGAGGCAGGCCACTTCCTGCAGGAAGTGGAGTGACCCGGCCCCAGCCTGCTCCACTCCCCTGGCTCCCAGTCACGCTGCCGGCGAGTGCTGGGGGGCAGTTCCCCTTTTACCCCAAGCCTGGGAGCCGGGGAGCAGAGCAGGGGTCAGGGCAGTCAGAGGGTGGGGAACAGGGGGGCTGAATGGGGGCAAGGGTCCCAGGGGGGCCGTCAGGAAGGAGGGGGGTTGGATGGGGCAGTCAGGGGCAGGGGTTCCAGGGGTATCAGGGACAGGGAGAAGGGGTGTTTGGATGGGGCAGGAGTCCCAGGGGGGGCATCAGGAATGAGAGGAAGGATTGGATGGGGTGGTGGGGGGTAGTCAGGGGACAGGGAAGGGGGGTGGATGGGGCAAGGGTCCCGGGGGAGGGGGGCGTCAAGGAACACGGGGGGTTGGATGGGGCAGGAGTCCCGGGGGGCGGGCCACGACCCCCTTGTGGGGTGAGGAGGGAACCAGTTGTTAAGATTTTGGCAGCTCAATACTGGCCAGGGGAGTGGGAGGCTGAGGAGGTCAGCGGGTGGGCAGTGGTGGGGGGGGTGAGTATGCGAGCCGGGGGGGAGAGGAAGCTGAGAAGACAAGCCGGGGGGCAGGTGAGCCAGGGGAGTGGGGGTCTGAGGAGGCGAGCAGGCGGGCATTGGCGGCGGGCAGGTGAGCTGGCGGCAGGGGAGGAGGGCTGAGGATCCGAGTGGGTGGGCAGTGGCGGGGGGGGGGGGGAGGCAGGTGAGCCGCGGGGGGAGGGGGGGTTGTTTCAGAGGTGCTGGACGGCGCTGGGGGGGTTATTTTCGCGGGGCGGGCAGTGCTGGGGGAGTTGTGTTTTGGGGGGCTGGGCAGTGCTGGGGGGGGGGGGGGTGTTTCGGCCCTCAGCTGTTTTCTTTGGAGTAATATGGCCCTCGCTGCTTTCTGAGTTGTGCAGGCCTGAGTCAACACTACAGCGTGCAAAGATTAGCTATTCAGTAGTTAAAATGTTCTGTTTCCTTCAGTACAAAAGCTACCATTATGCTCTGGAAACATTAAAGGTTTAGCAAGTCCTCTTGTCCACTTTCCTGAAACCTAACTGTAAGACTAAACGCTTTAATTTGTTTGGAAAAGTCGTTATATGCAGCACATGTCCAATGAATGCCAGCTCCTCTCTGCCTGCTGAGAGTCCCCAAAGATGCTACTCCCACTGTAACAGCTCAGAGAAAGAAAAAAAATGGGACTCAATATTTATGCTGAATCTTATCAGCACTTACAATTTTTTCAAAAAAATAATAGTATTAAGTTGTCACAATAAAACGTATGCACTTTTTTGTAAAGCGTGCAGGATGCATGCACAGCTGGAGCAATAGCCAATATGCATTCAGGTAAGGAAGAGAATGTTTTACTGAACCTGCTGGAGTTCTTTGAAGGTATTACCTCCAAGATAAAGGCAAATTCAGTGGATGTAGTTACACTTAGATTTTCAAAAGGCATATGACAAGGGATAGCAATCAAAGATAAGGAAAGAAAAACAGGAGGTACAATACAGTGCTGCATCAAAAACACTGTCTGAAGAAGAGAAGAAAACACATAGCTGGAAGCTTTTCTATTTGGCAAGAGATGAGTCAAGCTCCCCTTTACTCTCCAGCCTCTGCAGGGTCAGTTCTAGGAACTGGTGAACATCTGTCCACATACAAGAGACCAGTAATTTACCATAAGAGCACTGACATTTAGCATCCTACTGTAATTAGTGTTACCATTGTGACTTTACTGACATAACCTGTGACCATACAGATCATTGTTGCAACCAAGGTCCTGTAGTGGCACCAAATCTTGTATAAAGGGAGTCAAATAAGGTGTTTAAGACATGGTTATGGTTTGCTGGTTATGATTATGCTATCTGGGTGCATGTATCATTTTTGTATTTAAAGTTATAAATATTGGCTCTATACCGTCTGTATTTCAAACTTATGCTATGCTTCTGGGTGACACCCCAGCCAATTTGGCATCAGCACTACCTAGCCTCCTTGATGGCCATCAGCTATACAACTGACCCATTGAAAGAAGGCAGATACACCTTGTGACTCAGCAAGGTATGCAGGGACATGCCTATGCACAGAATTCTAAGGTTTTTTCTTGCCATGTGCTGGATGAATGTCCTGGGAACAAAGAAAGAAAGGCCACATGACAAGAGACAATAAAAAACTGCCGCAGCTCTTCCATCTTGTCTTCAATCCTGCTTCATATCTCTGAAGGGGCTTTGTTACAAACTGAAGCTTTGAACAAAGGACTGAATGACCCATCCCAGCTGTCGATGTACTCCAGAGACTTAATTTGAACCTGCAGTTTATTCCATCACTGCTACAAGCCTGAACCAAGAACTTTGCCATTATTGTATGTAATTGACTCCATTTAACCAATTCTTGCTCTCATCTATATCTTTTTCCTTTAATGAACAAACCTTTAGATTTTAGATTCTAAAGGATTGGCAACAGTGTGATTTGTGGGTAAGATCTGATTTGTATATTAATCTGCGTCTGGGGCGCTTGGTCTTTTGGGATCAGGAGAACCTTTTCTCTTTTACTGGTGAATTGGTTTTCATAACCATTTGTCCCCATAACGAGTGGCACTGGTGGTGATACTGGGAAACTGGAGGGTCTCAGGGAATTGCTTGTGTGACTTGTGGTTAGCCAGTGGGGTAAAACCGAAGTCTTCTCTGTTTGGCTGGTTTGGTTTGCCTTAATAGTAAAGGAACCCCAGCCTTGGGCTGCCCTGCTTTAAGCAATTTGTCCTGAATTGGCTCTCTCAGTTGGGTCCCACCAGAACTAGCATTGTTACAACCATACTATAGCGAATACTTGTATTACCGCAATAACACTAGTTACAGTCCAATGCCTCAGCATTTCCATGGGAGCCTGTGCATACCATCAATGAATTGGATAATTATCCTGGAAACAAGTTCTCTAGGTTTCCAGAAGATACTAAAAATAAGAAAATTGTAACTAATCAAAGCTAATTATTGTGGAAAAAATATTGAAATCTTAAGCATACAGCAGCGGTTTCAGAGGCAAACCAGGTGTTAAATAGTGTTCTTTCCATTTGCTACTACAAAGTAAGAGACAATGTTGCCTATATACGAGACATTTTGACTTCATCTTTGATGATTACAGGTAATCTTATATAAAATCTTTCTTGAAGAAGGCGCAGAATAATTCAATTTAACCGTATAAGACAACAGGAAAAAAGGAGACTGAGCTGACCAAACTACAAGTGTGCTAAGTTATCAAAAGCAACAATGGAAGATTTTTGAAATCTAATCGTGGAGTATGTCCCCACTGCATGGAACTGTTTCAGCAGAATTAGGCAAACTTATGAATGAGTAACTAGGGAGAAAAACTACAGCTATGATAATAAATGAATTTCAGAGGCATTTAGAATTTACTTCTGAAGCATAGGACTAAGATATAAGACTCAGTGCCGAAAAATATGGTAAGCAAGCTGTGAAATGGTTTGTTTGACAGAATGGCCTTTCCTAGACTATTGTTATGGCCCTCTTCCAGAGTTTTACAACTTTCTTCTTGGAGCACAAGCACTCCATGCTGTGCTGTTAGTTTTCTGAATTGAGTTATTTTTTGGAAATCTAGCTCAAAAGAGTTGTCCCCTTGAAGCCAGGCATTGGTGTTTGGCTGTATTCCCAAAAGAAGGATTTGTCTGCATGCTGATTGTGACCAGCTCTGTTCAATGACTGATGTATGTAGTGTAAAACAAACTAGTCACAACTATGAAAATATTTAGACCTTACTCCACTGATTTCGCCTCCTACAGGAAACAAACAAGTCCCCAATATCTACTACCACCCTAAAAAGGACAACAATGTTTATATACACTCCAATTTGAGAGGATTATTTTTTAATCTCGAAATCAAGCTATTTATCCTTTTAGTATCCAGTAAATATTAAATCTACCAAAAGGTACCAGTATTTCTGGACTTTATGGACCGTGCATATTTAACTTCCAGACAAAATTTGGTAATGAAGATTGCAGCAGCAGTTTCCAGAATCCTAATTTCTATTAGAAAATAAATGATAGAGAAAAGCAAATTATGCAATTCTCACCTCTGAAGATACTATCAATTACATATTGCTTTTCTACTAGTCGGTAAGCACTTAATTTCACTTCACATGATGTATTTCAGAAAAAAACAAAGATCAGCTCACAATTTGATAGTTACTAAACCGAAGTTAATCAAATTGTTTTCACTTGATTAATAATTCCAACTCTATCACTGAAAAATACTGCCATGGAACATGTTCTACCTGAATCAGAGTTTTTACACATTCTGCTTTTCTCCCCATTCTTTCAAAAAACAAAACAAACCAAACAAACCAAGAATGTTTAACTTTTAGATTCACATTGAGTTAGTGGGAACTTCCCCTAAGACAAACTCCAGACAGCTCACAGGAAAACAGTGTAAACTAAAGGTAACAGCTCACCTGGGACTGCAAGTTTTCCAGCTTCTTTTGATGTCGCTGGATTGAATCTATGAGGAGTTTTTCTTTTTCATTCGGTGACAGTGATAGTCTGTTCAAAGTACCCAAAGGGATGGAGGGTAAACGTTCTGGTCTATTACACCTACAATATGGTTTCAAATCGATATAAGAGAAAAATGAGTGAAAAGGAATACGTGCTCTGTTATCTTGTATTGTCTGGCAAGGAATTATCTTCAGTGGTTCGAATTACAGTACTGCCCTCCAAAGTGACTAAAAGAGACACCATCTTACACAATAGAACTGTTCTCTGAATATACTCCACATCACTTGTTAATTTCAGTGACAAAAATTAGCTTTACTACTTTTCACTCTCGTTAGTTCTGGGGTGCAAACACCGATTAAAGGAAGAGAGCTGGTTTCTATTCCTTCCTGTGCACCAGAATTACTTACCATGACCCAGGCAGATATGCCTGTGCAATATACTAAATGCTAATTGCACAGCGGCCACCAAGGCCTGCTCTACACCAGTGGTTCTCAACTAGGGGTCCAGGGCCTCCTGAGGGGCTGTGAGCAGGTTTTGGGGCGCCAAGCAGGGCCAGTTTTAGACTGGCTGGGGCCCACGGCAGAAAGCTGAAGCTCTGCTGTGTGGGGCTGGAGCCCCAGGGCTCTAAGCCCTGCCACCTGGGGCTGAAGTTGAAGCCTGAGCAGCTTAGCTTTTCGGGGACCCCTATGGCATGGGGACCCGAGAAATTGCCCTGCTTTTCTGCTGGCCCTCGCTTTCTATGCAGAAAAACAGTGTTGTCGCACTGATGAGCCATGGAGTTTTTATAGCATATTGGGCGGGGACTCGGAAAGAAAAAGGTTGAGAACCCCTGCTCTACACTACACAGTTAGGTCAACAAAAGCTGCCTTGCATCAACCCAGCTGTAGACGTGTCTTCACTTAAATTTGGCTCCCACCGACGTAAGTGCCTCATGTAATTAGACTGATGCAGTGTCAATGTAGACACTGCATTGCTTACATTGACTGTAACCAGCTTTCAGGGGCTGTCCCACAGTGCCTCACACTGATGATACAATCAATACAAGCGTTCCTGGTGAGGACACGCATCGCTGACCCAAGGAGCCAAGTGTGCGTGCACACACAAGCGATTTAATAACTGTGGTGGCTGTATACCAAGCTAAGTTAGGTCAATATAATTCTGTAGTGTAGACATGGCCTGAGGGCCCAGTTTTGCCATTGGAACCTTAATGGTGTGATAAAGATGGAACCAAACTTGACTGTCCTTATTTAGGATTATAGGACTGGCAGTCAGAAAAAAATACTTATCTGTAGTTTCACTGTATTTAGTACAGACATCAGATGCCATTTTTACAGTCACCTTTCGTAATAAATCTGTGCATGGAATCTCTCTCTCTTTACACACACACACACACACACACACACACACACACACACACACACACACACCTCTCTGCCTGAATAATTAATACAGGATCAGCTTTCGTGCTGGAACCACATTGGTGCCTGACTTGCGTGCTTTCTCCGCAATGGAGCTTTGGGCACTAAAATCATGGTGTGTGCCAGACAGACTCAGATTTAGATTAGATGTGAGTGACCCCAAAATGTCCCTTCTCCCAATGACTGAGTTCATCATTAAAGCAGGGATAGGGATTACCATCAGTGGCAAGTGTCCAAAGTAGCAGAGCTGATACACATACTACCTGCCACTTAGCGCAGTTAACAAGGTGAGATACACCCCCATTACTCTGTCTCTGTTCTCTAATATAACGATCACAATAGCAAAGTTTCACATGGTATTTGCTTTTGCAAATATTTCTATACCACGTATGCTTTACTGTCTGCATTTGTTTATTACTCTGGCTTCAAGGGAGATGGCTAATAAATGATACTTCATTATTAATATGCTAATCAGTGATATAGTATTGCTAATCAAAAGGTTACTTGTTTTCCAGAGGACCAGGGATCATTTCACAAGTCCAGATTCCACGGTGGTCTTTGTTTTCGATATCGGTGGACGATGACAGAACCCTCCATTTAAGGCAGATATCTAATTAAGTATTTAGAAGAAAATGACTATATCACAGCACGTATTAAAAAAACCCTCACCCCCCATTTATTGTGCTAATGTGATTAATGAAATTCAACATGCAGCTTTGACCGTCTCATTTTCCCTCTGTCTACTAACGTCTCTCTGAAGCTGTCAGAATTTTGGCACATTAAGAGAAATTCCAGCAAACGACTGCCATAAAAAAAAAAAGGCAACATACAACATAAATGTTACCTTTCCCTATTCCCCCAAAGCTCAGCTTTTCCAAGTTCCAGGACAGGCAGTGTTCAGCCCTGAACAAGTGAAAGGTTTTGAATGTCATGACCCATCAAGGCTAGAAATGGCTGATTCTACCACCCCAAACCTCTATTTGAAAGTCAGACACCAAGCTCACATTCTATGGCATAAGGCTTCCAGTCACACTAAAACAGAAGATACGGGGCCTTGAAATAGCTTTTCATAGATCATATCAGTGTCACATAACTTTTAGAGGTTTCTAAGATGCGTTAGTTATAATTTCTCTCCCTCTGAGGGCAATCCAGTTAGTTGGACTCATGTTAGCAAAGGAATCACCATGTATAATTTCACATTTTACATACAGTTTGGCAGATACTCCGCTTACTATTGTAACTTTAGATAATTAGTGTATGCTGTCCAACATTGTCACTTATGTTGGTGTTATTTCTACCCCGGGAACACTTGTTATTGAACACTTTCCAAAAGGTAGCTGACCACACTGCAGCAGGCATTCGGAAAATATGAAGTGCTGCAATACCTGTTGGGGAAGAACTAATCCAATTTGGGTTTAATGCCTTATTATTAGGATTAAGGTGAGGAGTATATTTTCTGAATAGTGGTAGTTACAGTGCCAACTATATTAGAGCAACTAAAGTTTTATGGATTTCTAGAGCAGGATCAGCATTTTGAAATATTTACGGATCAGTTAACCAGTACAAATGCTTTCAAGATGTTAAACTATATCTAACCATGACAAGTCACGAAATATTATATGTTAAATAGGTTACTGCTGTCTTGCTTGCCCCATCCCTCCCTTACCTTGCCCCTCTCGTCAATTGACATGAATTTAGCAAGCAGATCTAACAAATTTGCAAAATGCTTTGTGCATCTAAGAAATAAACTCCAGACTGCTTTGAAATGCAGTGGGTTTCTCCCAAATGGTGAATTACAACTGTATTGAAATGGGATGGGGAGACAAGATCGATGTGATTTCCAACAAGCAGCATGCACTGACATGGCTGGAAATGAATACCGTATCTACCACTGTAAAGCTGAACATTCCAGCTGTCTGGTGATCAATGGCAAGTGTTAGTGAGTCCTGACGATTCAAGGTATATCACAAGTTCCTCTGTGTAGTGGGGGAGAAGGGGGGGGGGGGGATATTTTGGCACTGAGCCAAGACTAAACAGCAAATTCTGGACTTCATACTGGTTCAAGTTTTTGTTATGCTAGAATAGCTTCAGAATCTTAATTGTATAGAAGTACCCTAATGGGTAATTTAAAAACAATGTTTTCCATCCACGTTTTTTACTTGACAAAAGTTTTAACTGGAGTTTCTGAAATAAAATTTAAATTTTTCTCATATGCTATAAATTCAAGAGCCAATTTAAATGTCATATTCTGTGCTCACTGTGTTATGACTAGCAGTTTCCTTTCTGGGAGCAGACAACTTAATGTAGGGAACACTTTATTTCTGTGACATTGATGTGGGAGAATTTACTTACTGGGCTTTTTCCTGAAAAAGCCTTTTATTAAACTTCTGACTCAGAACTGCAGGAACAGGAGCTCAAAGCTACTTAGTAGGATAACAAAGCACTGTAATATTAAATTATACTGTGATCAATTGAAATGTGAGATCAATTTCATACTAGGACACCAGAGGCATAGCAAGCCATCTGTAAACTCAGATTTTGCCATAGGAAATGGGAAGCTCAGACAATAATTCAAAAGTTAAAAAAGCAAGGTGTCTTTACAAAGATAATGTTGGTAAAAAGCAAGAAACAAATTAACAGAAGCTGAAAAAAACCCAAATTAAATAAAAACTGCCCAGTTTGAGGTTTGATCCTGTCCTGATGCAGAGCAATAAAGGACCCAACGTGGCATGGCAGAGAGGTGCACTGCTTGGAAAGAATGAAACAGCTTCACACAAAAACATGTTACGTAAGGACAATTTGTAAAAGGAGTTTGGCAAATTAATTTTAAACAATGGTTAACTATCAATTAAAAGCCAAAGCTGTGCTCCAGTTCTGCAGTTCTTCACCAATAACCCTTTCACTCTGGAGCATATCAAAACCGCAGTTTGTTGGCACCCTTTAAATATGATGCAATGAAACATACAGAAGTGGAACATGCACAGTTATAAAAAAAATTGCCGCGAATGGATTTTTTTTTAAGGGGGAGATGGAAAATGAAACAGAGGGGCTATAAGAAGATCTTCTGAAGGAAGAAGCACATGAAAGCACAGCAGTATACAGTGTCAAATGCTGGGGAAAGCTGGGATTAAGGTGTTTCAATTTAAAGGCCTTTTTTATTATCCTATTAAATCCTCTCCTTATTTCTCCTTTTATGTATCCAATTATATAAACTCACCACACTGAACCAGGGCAGAAATTTCCACTGCACGTCTTCTCTTATACTGAATTGCATCTGAGGGTTTCTCCAACCATTTGTCACTTAGATAGCCAAACGCATTCCAGAATGAAGTTACTCCTTTCTGACCTAAAGAAGTATATAACTTAAGAATAAGTTTATATGTAAACTACAGATGTTAGTTAAAGAATGTTCTTTGCAACTGGGGGACCAGTAGCTTTTAAGAGAAGTTGCAAGTGGGCATGAAGGTAGTTGCAGGGGTCGGCAACCTTTCAGAAGTGGTGTGCCGAGTCTTTATTTATTCACTCTGATTTAAGGTTTCGCATGCCAGTAATATGTTAACGTTTTTAGAAAGTGTCTTTCTATAAGTCTATAATATCTAACTAAACTACTGTTGTATGTAAAGTAAATAAGGTTTTTAAAATGTTTAAGAAGCTTCATTTAAAATTAAATTAAAATGCAGAGCTCCCCAGACCAGTGGCCAGGACCCGGGCAATGTGAGTGCCACTGAAAATCAGCTCGCGTGCCGCCTTCAGCAAGCATGCCATAGGCTGCCCATCCCTAAGGTAGTGGGAACAAGATGTGGTCTGGAAACAGGACTGAAAGATGGAAAGCATTCATGTGGGTTTAGAAATGGACACTCTCGTGGCCTTGAAATAAGTCAAGCCCTTCTGTGTAGTCAAATATTTACTTACATTATATGAGTGGGGATTAGTCCATGTTTGTGAAGTACTTTGAAGATACATAGCACTATGTAAATATTACAGTTTCTATACCGAATGAGGTAGTAACACACAGAGAGACCGGTGAGTCACCCTTCAAATGCCATTCTATCAGCTCAACTCCATTATAAGCTAAAGACTATTGTGAAATTCCAATTCACAAACATTTAAGAAAAAGACTAGGTATGTCTGTAGTTATCCAGTGCATTGCAGAGATAAGCAGTAATTTTCAATCTTCAACTTTTTAACGGTGATCTGCTCCACAAAGGAAGCTCTGTCCTCACACATTTTTAAGCCACCAAACAAAACAAAACTGAAGACAAAAAAAAAATCAACATTAACATATATTTGTGAAACACGCCTCTTTCACTAAAAGCTCCAGTGACATGGGAAGCATTTTCTAATATATTTTAGATAAATTATTACAAGACTTCCAAGGCAGAACATATTCCTATCCTCAATTTAGACAGGACAATGGAGGCACAGAGGCCAAAGTTTTGAAACATGGGTGTCTAAACCATTAGACTCCTAAATCTGTATTTAAGCCTTCCATGTAGAATTGAAAAGAGTGCTTAAATGATTTTAGGGCAGTGTCACCATTTAAAGTTATTGTTATTTGTGCTTACAAGTCACTTAGGTACTTTTGTAAATTCTATTTTGAAGGCCTAAAGACAGATTTAGGAGCTTAACTTACGGCATCTGGGTTTGAAAATTTTATCCCAAGTTTCGGTGACTTGCTCCAGCTCACATGAAGTCAATGGCAGACTAGAAACAGAATCCAGAGGTGTTCAACCACTGTTTTCTCATCCAAGCACTAGACCGCACTCCCAGAGAGACAACAGTACATACTAGGAATACACCATCATAATCAGCAAAAGAGGGAACTAATGCAAGCATGATGTGATAGTAGGGGGCGGGGCAGGGCTCGGCAGCTGTGGGGCTCACTTCTGCTTTGTGTCTTATATTCATAAAAAGCTTACACTCCAGGGCTTCAGCCAGCCACTGGCAGCAGTCAGGAAGGGATGTACCCGTTGCAGTGTATTCTGTTTTGTTTTTTATCTCCTTCCTCTGAGGTGTCAGGGATGGGCATGGCTGGAGATGGGCCATTGGATGGGGAGAGCCAAGACTCTGAGAGGGCTCTTTAGGGTACTTGGCTAACTGGTTCTTGCTCACATGCTCAGGGTTTAACTGATCTCCATATCAGGGGGAAGGAATTTTCCCCCAGGTCAGATTCTGCAGCATGTGTGTGCGGGTCACTTGACAGGATTATCTAGGAATATCACACAGGAGGTCAGACTAGATGATCTGGCAGTCTCTGCCTAAACTCTATGACTCTACATACAGACTAACTGGAAAGAACAATTATTTTGCTCATAAACACCTGGCAGAAAAGCTGTGTGAATTGTTGTAATTTTTTTAATTTTGATCAGTTACTTCGATAAACTTATTCTGTCAGATACTTTACCCTTTGCGGACCTTGCTTATTACATTGAGGTTCATATGTTGTGCCCCCTATTCCCACATTTATTTCAATGAGACTAAGAGTGTAAATGCAAATTAGGCTCTAAAGGATTAAACTTTTAAGAATTTATCTTATAAACAGCAAAAAATATTGGATCAAAGCCACCAGCTTGTTTAAGCACATAAATACAGTCAACAGAGTTAATCAGTTCCAGTCTCTCATGGTAAATGTAGCATCCAAGAGCAGGGCAATAATTACTTGGTATTTCTTTCAAAACATTTCTAGCTCTAGGAAGTTGACAAAGCCACAACTTCACTTGGGTACCATAAGCAGAGTGCTTGGAGTGGGAAGAATTGTTAAAGTCAATAAAAACGTGTGCTGCTATCAGTGAAAGTTGTGGGAGAAAGTAGGAAGGAAGGGTCATGGATTGCACCTCTCTGCTTCAAGTCAGTCTGCTTTAAGTAAGGCCCCACTTAAGCCTTCTGATCTACCAATTCTGCTTCAATTCATGCCTCCCTTAGTTTCTTTTCCCCTCAAACATCTCCATGGGCAGCTTCAAACATCTGGTACCAAGAGCCTTGCACTCTCTCTCCTCCTTCAAAGACCTTCAAAGGCAGGGACTCTGCTTTGTTTTATATTTGACAGGGCCTAACAAATACTATTCCATCACGTCCATCCTCTCCATATGCATATGTGATCCAATGCTAACTTTCTAATATCGGCCTATTAAAAAAACTCCAAAACACGTTAGTGGTTTGCAAAACAAGCCACCTCTATCTTGTTCTGTGTAAGATTTTTCTCCTTCTCTGCTCCATGTCATTTCTCTTGTCACCATAACATATCTTTTTATATGCTGTTCTCCAACAAGTGCCATGCACACCTGTGCTATCCACCAATATTAAATAACAATAACCAAGACCAATTGGATGGCTGATTCTCAGACCTGCACTGAAAGAAAGGACTCTGTGCACAGACATCCTGAGGTGGATTGGTTGTGTATGTCATAGACATATTTGGAGCCAAGGTCCGAAAAGACAAAGTTGCTCCAAAAATTAAAATGGGTAGTTTATGAACATCTAAACAACTTCTCCTACATTAAAGCTAAGTGGAAGCAGAACATCAATATAGCTTATGGTGCATAAGGATATGCAGCATTACAGGAAACCCTGTTCACTGCTCCCATCCATGCAAGCACGTAATTGTTTACTTCAACTAACTTCTTCTCACTAGCCATCTTCAAAAGTAAGGAACTATATACATATCCGTTTTAAGGTTTCAGGAGCAGTTTCTTATACACTGGAATTTAAAAACACTCTACCACTTTTTTCCTAGAAAAGACCCTCTATTAACTGCCTGTGTAGATGTAAGTGTTTCTTGTGCTTTCTTTCATACAGAGCAATACCGGCAGATCGATCATGTATAAAGGAAGGCACACTTGTCCAAGGTTGGATTGAGGCTACACTTGTCCCAAAGGAACCAGATATGTGGGGAGTTAATGCTACTGGTACATAGCCGTTGGTTAATTGACATACTTGCAACATTTGGGGGCTTTTATAGATAAGCACACTAGACAAAAAGGACTTGAATACTTCAGGAGGAAGGAAGGGATGATCTTTTACAAAACATGTCCACACCACCTGCTCTGTTTTAAATGTTTATATTACAACAAAGAAACAAAAAGCACAAACCCCACTGTGACAGCCTAAAATCTTGCATATGGGGACAGTGTGGGATAGGGAGCTGGGCTTGGAAATAAGTGTAGCCAGGTGAAACTAGACATCTTGAGCTACAACTTCTCTGCATTAGACAGAAATGCACATTATTTTTTAAGGAACGAAATCATGCTTAGATTTTTTTTAAAAGGCCATAATTTCACTCAAACTAGAGCACAATTATTCCAAGTACTACTATGGATCTGAATTAAATAGCAATATTGCATCTTTTATATGACAAGAAAGCTACCCAAAATTATCTGATTATTCTCAAAACCAAGATCTGATGCAGGAGCTCCGTACATTTTTCACACTATAGAAGTTTTCTAGTGCACACTGAAACTAATGAATAATTATACAAAAAGCAGATTACAGCATTGGTTAAAACAACATTGTTTGAACTGGGACACAGCAAGGGTCACATCTAATTTGTAAATACACGTAGAATCAATTTATCTAAAAAATGAACAGATGTAACATTTGCCTGTACTTCCAACTCCTTACTAGATGAGCCAAAATGCTCGCTTGATTTCACTACTCATAAAACTTGCACCTGGTTTCCTTTGTCTTCATCCTATGGCTACTGGGAAAGAGCAATTTCAGGTTGCATTTTAGGATTCCTTCAGCGGTACTTTTGACTCTTACAGCTGGATACCCATTTGGGTTTACCCTTTGTCATCCTGGCTCTAGGGCTTCTTGCTTTACACAAATTGAACTCAACTGGTTGACCCACCAGATCCTAGGATTCACATTTGAAAAGGTAGCATGCATTGTTATAGCACCTCCATCTCAACTTCATATCAAAGGATTTTATGTGCAACCTTTGCTCCCGTGTGTGGTCCCAGAGGCAGCAACAGTTGAATAGTGAGTAATCTCTCTGCCTCTATTTTCTGCGTGCAGCATGCCTCTAGGAATTGCAACTGGTTCAGTGTCTGGTCCACACTGACTCCCTCGGGTTGCTGTTCTTAAAAGCTACAATCTGATCCAACTGTGACGTTCCACTCCATATGATTTTATAAAAATATGCTAATAAGTGTGAATATAACGTAACTGGAATATGCTTCATGCAAAAGGTCTCTTGCTCTTGTAAGGTATCATTACAAAGCTTATAATCTACTGACTGTTCATCCTATTTGTATGAATGTATCATTCTTGTATCTGAAACTAGAAATATGAAATATAATTCTGAGGTCCTATTGTAATTATGCAAAGTGTGGGCCATTAATGGTGGTTTGGAATCTTGATGGCTCCCATTAACCAGGACAATTGACTGTAGACGGCTCAGTTTACTTGCAAGCCTTCCTGTGAGTCAGGCCAGGAAGAATGAAGGCTTGGGGGTCTCACAGGACTTGTGACCATGTCACCTAGTACTGGAATCCATCTTAAACCTGGTGCTTTTCCATCTAGAAGGAGGGGTGGAGACCCAGAGAGACAAAAGATTCCCGCCCTGTGCCAAAGCTATAAAAGAGGGTGTGTAGCAGGGCGGACCCTGCTCCGGCCCTGAGGGCTTGGAAAAGCAGCCTGGCAGGGCTTGAGAGCTGCGGCTGGAGGCTGGGCTGATGGGGAAAGTGGCTACAGCTGGAGGCCACGCCCCAAACTGAAGCCCTGGGGCTTATAAGAGGCAGGGAAGCTAGAGCCCAGACAGAGTCTCTCTCTGCCTTCAGAGAGGGATGGGCCTGGCTGCTTAGGGCTTGAGACTAGATACCTGAGTGAAGCAGGGCTGGAGGACAGGCTGAGGAGCTGGGGAAGCTCCAGCCTGGAAAGCCCCAGGCTGCGGCCTAGCTATAGGGCCAAAGGTACTGGGGGTTGCAAAGGACAACCCAGGGGTAGGACAAAGCAGCAGGTCCAAACCCCTTTGCCTGTGATGAGTGGGCTGATACTGCAGTCTGCCCCAGGGTGTGGGGCTAGACCATGACTGTCAGTAGCCACTACTGAGGCAAGGCGGGGATAGTAGCGTGGGGTTCCCCTGGGAGGGGGAGACCCAATTATAGATAGGGGGCACTGGGTCCAGGGAGGGACGCCGGGGCCAGGGAACAGGCGGGTCACCAGCCTGCCGAGGGCGCTCCAGGGCTGGACTGAGGGACATTCTGGGACCAACCAGCAGGAGGCGCGGCAGGGGTGAGTACGGCCCGTTTACAGGGTGAAACAGAAGAAAGCAGGCTACAGTCATGTAAAATCCCCTGCTTTTCACCTAAGATGCCTGCTGAAACTAACAAGAACTGTACTAGGGGAAAAGATTGGGCCCAGACTAGGAAGGAGTCCAGTCTGTGAAATAAGCTTAATGGAACATCTCTGAGGGTGAGATTTTATCTGTATTCAATTTCCTACTGTATTAGGCTTACACTTTCATGTTTTTGTTTTATTTTGCTTGGTAACTTACTTTGTTCTGTCTGTTATTACTTGGAACCACTTAAATCCTACTTTTTATACTTAATAAAATAATTTTTGGCTTATTAATTAACCCAGAGTAAGTAATCAATACCTGGAGGAGCAAACAGCTGTGCATATCTCTCTATCAGTGTTATTACAGAAGGAGAACAATTTATGAGTTTACCCTGTATAAGCTTTATACAGAGTAAAATGGATTTATTTGGGGTTTGGACCCCATTGGGAACTGGGTGTCTGGGTGCTGGAAATAGGAGTACCTGCTAAGTGGTTTTCAGTTAAAGCCTGCAGCTTTGGGGGACGTGGTTCAGACCTGGATCTGTGTTTGCAGCAGGCTAGCATGGCTGGCTCAACAAGATAGGGTTCTGAAGTCCCAACCTGGCAGGGAAAATGGGCTTAGAGGTAGTCTCAGCACATCAGGTGGCAGTCCCAAGGGCGTCTCTGTGACCGAACCTGTCACACCAACTTCCGATTTATCGGATGTATTTGATTAATTAACAGTGACACAGATTTTTTTCAAATAGCTATATAAAACAAGCCAGGCTAAACAATAAAGATTTACTTATTCCGATGTCCTTCCAGTACTGGATCAGATAATGCTCCATGGATATCAGCAAGTGGTTATATTCTTTAACATTGACAAAGGCCTGCTTATTGTGTGTTGGCTCCATGGCTTCTAAGGGCACATCCACCATTCCAACTGCACCACTGCTGAAACTGAAATAACATCAGTTCAAAGCATTTTGATCCAAGTTCAAAGAACAAGTCATTTATTTTGTTTGCAGCTGCCCTTGACTCACTTTAGAAACAGGTATTTCATATTAAGTAATATTTTTCTAATAGAAAATGGAGACTAGCATCCCGTCTGATCATAGTCATGTGCAGAATTATATTTAAATTACTTCATTTCAAATGAATACATGAAATAAACCTCAAAAATATTAAGTTCTAAAATGTGAGGACATGTCAGAATAGGGATAGGCAGGATAGGGAAAGGAACAGACACCAGGATTTGGAGGATATTAAAAGAGCAACACTTACATGCAGGTAAAACCTCAGAGAAACTGGGAACTCAAGAACTCCCAAGTTGCAATAAAAAATTCAACAACAGTGAGTTCCTCTAAAAAATTACTTTGAGAACTGCAGAACTATATTTTGAATGATTTATTCTTCCCTTAACGCATGTATATAACACTCAAAAATATATAAATAATCCATGTTGCACATATGCTTGGAAAGGAACTAACCTCTTTCAGGTGGGATCATGGATTTTAGATTCCTGTAGGTATTAAGAATACCTGCATTTTAAAACAAGGTTTTAAACCTGATCCCTAAATAAATAATAAAAATAAATAAATAAGAAAGAAAGCTTACCGAGACCCCTGTTTAAGATGTGGTCCCACTTTCTCATACATTCTGACCAAGCGACTGTTGTTATAGATGAACATTCCATCTTGACTTCTGTTTTCTATGTTTATTCCAAATATTAAATAGAGCTTCTTTGGCCTCTTCAATTCTCTAAGCAATGCAAAATCAATAAGCAGTTTTCTTTTATAAATTTCCTTTTAAAGTTTTTAATTTAATTTAATTTTACTTACTGTTACCAGTTTAATAGCCACTGTTAATCTGGTTTAGGAGATACAGAGATTGGACAGTTCACTTTAGCCAGAAATATAAATGATAAAAAAGTAGTATCAACCACAAAAACATGCAAACTTTTAAAGGCTAACATGATTCTTGGGTTTTCAAACTGATAGGACAGACTTCTGTATACTGGAAATTGATTAGAGGCAGATCACATTCTTCCATTTTTGAAAACAGAAAATTCCTGCTTAAAATCAAACACAAGCCAAGTAGCACATTGGCAGCTTGACATTAATGAAGACAGCATTAGCTGTTAACCTGCAAATTAAGACTGATAGCCATTGCTATGAAGATTTTCATGTTTATCAATATGAGAATAGCTAAAGACATTCTTTCGTTGCATTTGTAAAGGAAAAATGCTTTACCAAATTGGCACTTGTTTTCATATCATAAAGTTTCTGGCTGATAGATTTTTTTAAAAAATTAGGCATACTGTAACCATCATCCATTAGTAAGCAACACAAAAATTAGCCAGTTTCATTCTCAGAGTTGACTTGTATCATTCCATACACTTCATGTTTCCTCCCATTCAACTACGGGAGAATGGAGGGTTAAAGTGCCCTTTGGCTTTGCAGAACTTTCTGCAAGGAGCTACCAGAGTCAAAGAAACTAATCATGAACAAGGAGCTTCAACTAACATGAACCACATTTTGGGGGGTAGGCCTGAGGAATGGAAAGTATTAAAATTGGTATGAGAACTCCTAGGTAAGCACCATCATGTAATCACTACTTGTATGCTGCATCTGCCAGTAACATTAGAAAATGTAGCATTATCCAGTTAAAGGATTACACGAAGCCCATGTACTACAGGTGACCTTCAGATTTCAGGAAGTGAGGATTTCACTTTCGGTAAATGATAGTAGTGGACTTCCTTGAAGTGAGGTGTCACATAAGCAAGAATGTGTTCGCTATTACCTAAAGAGGCAGCTGTACACTTGACTCCTAAAGAGCTAAAGATTGGATTTTTTTCCTGAAAGATATGCTCTAGTTTAGACAGAAATGATTTTGAGGAAGTTCTATGTCCTGTATTATAGAAGAGGTCAGACTGAGTGATCACAATGGTCCCTTGTGGCCTTGGAACCTACAAAGCTATAAACTTTTTGTTTCAGAGTTGCTATCCATTCCAAAATTCTTGGGTCATTCCCAGGAAGTCTTAAAATAAACTCTGGACATCACATCATTGTGATGCAGTGTTCAGAGGAAGTATTACCAAACTGAGATTTAAAGCCATGAAGCAAAGAGGCAAATGTGATAGAATTACTTGTCCTGCAGGATAAAAGCAAAATAATCAAATAATTTTTCTGCCGCATTGACTGAAGTAGTGTGTTTTTTGCAATAGCTGCTCTCTCCTCATACTCCCTTAAAAGTTTCTGTTGACAGAGTGCACGGAGGGAAACTGTCTAGCTATACTGTGAAGGGTTTTGTGGGGAACAAAGGAATGATAGCCCAATGAAATAGGAATCTACCCACTATTATTTTGTTATCATCCCTACACACCAGACAATCCACCTGCAAGAGATTACTCTTCTGAGCAAGGTTTGAACCAATTTCACCTCTTTATAGATTATATATGGACATATCCATGGGTCATTAGATAGTTGGTATGGATTGCTACACACAAGAAGATTTTACAATCTCCATGCTAATTAGTCTCAGCCCACTAGTTGCTCTTGCAAAGTCTGGGCATCTGATTAGTACTCCATTTGTTCTGCCCATGTTAGGCAACAAGCAGAGTCTAATAAGGAAAAAACAGAAGACAGATAGGTGTAATCACATCATACTCTTCAAGCAGGAGTAAAAAGGGGAAGACTCAAATGTGAAGTTGTAGAACTATTAACTAAGATTTGTAACCTGTCCTTTAAATCGGCGTCGGTACCCAATGACTGGAAGTTAACTAATGTAACGCCAATATTTAAAAAGGGCTCTAGAGGTGATCCCGGCAATTACAGACCGGTAAGTCTAATGTTGGTACCGGGCAAATCAGTCGAAACAATAGTTAAGAATTAAAATTGTACGACACATAGAAAAACAAACTGTTGAGCAATAGTCAACGTGGTTTCTGTAAAGGGAAATTGTGTCTTACTAATCTATTAGAGTTCTTTGAAAGGGTCAACAAACATGTGGACAAGGGGGATCCAGTGGACATAGTGTACTTAGATTTCCAGAAAGCCTTTGACAAGGTCCCTCACCAAAGGCTCTTACGTAAATTAAGCTGTCATGGGATAAAAGGGAAGGTCCTTTTATGGATTGAGAACTGGTTAAAAGACAGGGAACAAAGGGTAGGAATTAATGGTAAATTCTCAAAATGGAGAGGGGTAACTAGTGGTGTTCCCCAAGGGTCAGTCCTAGGACCAATCCTATTCAATTTATTCATAAATGATCTGGAGAAAGGGGTAAACAGTGAGGTGGCAAAGTTTGCAGATGATACTAAACTGCTCAAGATAGTTAAAACCAAAGCAGATTGTGAAGAACTTCAAAAAGATCTCACAAAACTAAGTGATTGGGCAACAAAATGGCAAATGAAATTTAATGTGGATAAATGTAAAGTAATGCACATTGGAAAAAATAACCCCAACTATACATACAATATGATGGGGGCTAATTTAGCTACAACGAGTCAGGAAAAAGATCTTGGAGTCATCGTGGACAGTTCTCTGGAGATGTCCACGCAGTGTGCAGAGGCGGTCAAAAAAGCAAACAGGATGTCAGGAACCATTAAAAAGGGGATAGATAATAAGACTGAGAATATATTATTGCCCTTATATAAATCCATAGTACACCCACATCTCGAATACTGTGTACAGATGTGGTCTCCTCATCTCAAAAAAGATATACTGGCACTAGAAAAGGTTCAGAAAAGGGCAACTAAAATGATTAGGGGTTTGGAGAGGATCCCATATGAGGAAAGACTGAAGAGGCTAGGACTCTTCAGCTTGGAAAAGAGGAGACTAAGGGGGGGGATATGATAGAGGTATATAAAATCATGAGTGGTGTGGAGAAAGTGGATAAGGAAAAGTTATTTACTTATTCCCATAATACAAATGAAATTAATAGGCAGCAGATTTAAAACAAATAAAAGGAAGTTCTTCTTCACGCAGCGCACAGTCAACTTGTGGAACTCCTTACCTGAGGAGGTTGTGAAGGCTAGGACTATAACAGCGTTTAAAAGAGAACTGGATAAATTCATGGTGGTTAAGTCCATAAATGGCTATTAGTCAGGATGGGTAAGGAATGGTGTCCCTAGCCTCTGTTTGTCAGAGGATGGAGATGGATGGCAGGAGAGTGATCATTTGATCATTGCCTGTTAGGTTCACTCCCTCTGGGGCACCTGGCATTGGCCACTGTCGGTAGGCAGATACTGGGCTAGATGGACCTTTGGTCTGACCCGGTACGGCCATTCTTATGTCCTTATGTTCTTATGTTCCAAGACCTGCATCTTTGATAGTACCTGGGTAAGAATAAAGAGGGCAAATAATTTCCCAACAGCCAGGATGGCAGACAAGAAGGAAAGCTTCCTCTTTTCTAGCAGTCAGGGTATGGGGAAATGGGTGAGACATCCACCTCACTTAATAACAATTCATTGTGTTAAGTAGCGTTATAATGCAGCAACATGTTTATGTAAGTGGCTTCAAATCCAAACAAAACCCCAGTTAAGTGCAAGTATGTGTTTCTCAGATCCTGTAAACAGAGGAATGCCTTCAGTTGGCTACTTGAATGTCTGACCTTATGGATATCAGTCTGAAAGTGGACATTACTTTATATCATTCAACCTGGGTAATACAGGCCTATAATCTCCAGGTTCTTTGGACACTGAAGTAAATCTCTGTTTCCTTCTGTTGTACTCCTGGTTTGACAAATATGCCTGTATGTGGAGGTGGAGTCCTATATTCTGTTCAATTGCAATCTGTTTTGCATGTCATAAAAATAGAGACAAACAGCTACTGCTGCTCTAAAAGAAGATTCTATGCTTTAGCCTTGTTGACAAGGAGACTGTAATGTCCACCTGTAGGATACAGAATAATCATTTCCTCATGGAAAAATTTTGGGCACCCGTTGGACCCATGCTGAAAAGGATCTGGTAAACAAAATATAATCCAGCCTCTGGGTTTCCTTCTGGCTGCCCTAAAGGACCCACATGGAGGGACTACAAATCTCTCTTTTCCCTGAAGAGAGGGTGTTTGATTCAAACTGCTGTTTGTGGATATTAACTAGAAAAAGAAGCAGCTGACTCTAATCTAGCCAACAGATGGGTGTTGTAGGCTCAAGCACACCTTAAAATACTGTCAGGGTTTGACAGAAGCAGACTCCTAAAAATACTTGCTTTTATCCAGGATCAATAGCCCTAGGTCTCTAGCATGCTCCTATTCCTAACTGAATTGCCATGCTACAAGGTAGTGCTTTCAAAATGTCTTGTGTAACATTGATTAGATTTGAAGCAATGAACCCAGGCCTGATTTTTCGCCAATGTCTCAACATCAGAGAACCAGCATTTGAGCTTCTTTCAAATTTTTGTAGCCATATTATAAATATTAAACAATCTTGCTTTCATCTGATGTATGGGAGGAAACCCAAGTCTCTAAACAGATAAAAGAATTTCATTCTAAAAGATTCTAACCAAAAAATTACAAGGATTAAAATTTTTTCCAGAAAAGGGTAAAGGATTGGAGCATCCAAAGTAACTGAAAAGCACCTTGAAATGACAAACAGCTGCAACTTGGGAAAGCACTATTTAAGTATCAGACTCTGGATCAAATAACTATTTACAACATACAGTACACAACCACTTTTTCTGAAACACTGATTAAATAGTCTCACATCTTGCCTTTGTTTCTCCTCCAGCTTCTCACGCATTCTTTTTGCATTTTCTAGAGCATCTTGTAATGCAAGCTGAGCAGACTTTGAAAAAGCAGTAAAACAAGTTATTTTAGCATCAGTTAATACCCTATGGTTTTTTTCCCCAAGCTGCTTCTGAGAAAGTGAATATTCTGGACACCCACTGTACTTCCAAACCTATCACTACAGTCTGCTACCAACCCCGATGCTTCCAGACACAGTTAGTGTACTGGAGATTAAATTAGGATATATTAGAATCAGTGTTAAATTTTCACTCTGCTGCTCAGAGCACAATACCCCAAGGAACAGAGCAGAAGGCAGTAGGTTTTAATTAACTCTATTCCTCCATTTATATACATCTGAGGCCACAGAATGAAACTTCAATGATTCTGGTCTGTTTCACTTTGCACCCAAACACCTGTGGCATGGAGTGTAAGTTAGAGCAGTCAATGATCTCCAATGGCAGGGTAAGACACAGGAGAAAAACTATTGGTGTTTCTGACCAGTCAAAACAGAACCAACACTGATTTCAGTGACACTCTACAAGAGAAAGAAACAATTACAGTTGAACCCTGTTATCTCGACGGCCTAGGGGTTTGCCAAAAGCCGTCGAGATAACCAATGATCGAGATAAACCCCTATCCACCCCCCCACCCCCTCCCTGCCCCCTTACCGCGCTGCCTGCACGTGGCTGGATCCGGCAAAGCGGAGCCGGGCGGACGGGCGGGCGGTGAAGCGGAGCCGGGCGGGCGGCAGGCGAAGCCGGGACCAGGTATGTGGGGCGGGGACGGGCAGGGACCAGGTATGCGGGACCGGGCGGGCGGGGACAGGCAGGGACCGGGTATGCGGGGGCGGGCGGGCGGGGAAGCGGAGCTGGGCGGACGGGCGGGCGGGGAAGCGGAGCTGGGCGGACGGGCGGGCAGCGAAGCGGAGCCGGCGGGCGGGCGGCAGGCGAAGCCGGGACCAGGTATGTGGGGCGGGGACGGGCAGGGACCAGGTATGCGGGGCCGGGCGGGCGGGCGGGGACAGGCAGGGACCGGGTATGCGGGGGCGGGCGGGCGGCGAAGCGGAGCCGGCGGGCGGGCGGCAGGCGAAGCCGGGACCAGGTATGTGGGGCGGGGACGAGCAGGGACCGGGTATGCGGGGCGGGCTGGCGGGGACGGGCAGGGACCGGGTATGCGGGGCCGGGCGGGCGGGCGGCGAAGCGAAGCCAGGCGGAGGGGCGGGCGGCAAAGCGGGGACCGGTGGAGCCGGGCGGGCAGGCGGCAGGCAAAGCGGGGACCAGGTATGCGGGGACGGGCTGGCGAGGACGGGCAGGGACCGGGTATGCGGGGCCGGCTGCGGCCGGCCAAGCGAAGCCGGGCGGAGGGGCGGGCGGCAAAGCGGGGACTGGCGGAGCCGGGCGGGCAGGCGGCAGGCAAAGCGGGGACCAGGTATGCGGGGACGGGCTGGCGGGGACGGGCAGGGACCGGGTATGCGGGGCCGGGCTGGCGGGGACGGGCAGGGACCGGGTATGCGGGGCCGGGCGGGCGGGCGGCGAAGCGAAGCCGGGCGGAGGGGCGGGCGGCAAAGCGGGGACCGGCGGAGCCGGGCGGGCAGGCGGCAGGCAAAGCGGGGACCAGGTATGCGGGGACGGGCTGGCGGGGACGGGCAGGGACCGGGTATGCGGGGCCGGGCTGGCAGGGACGGGCAGGGACCGGGTATGCGGGGGCGGGCGGGCGGCTGGGGACGCGGGGAGCGGCGGCTGGGGAACCGCGCGGCTGGAGAGCCAGGGAGCGGGCGGCTGGGGACGCGGGGAGCCGGGCTCGAGATATTAGGGTTGGGCAAATCGACATAACAGATGAGAAGCCCATAAGATAAAGAGGGAGTTTGGCGGTTCCACTTGTAAAACCTCGAGTTAATAGGATTGGCAAGTTAACCGAGGTCGAGATAAATGGGTTCGACTGTATTACAATATTTTTGAATGGAGAGCAGAAGTTACGCTGCAGGTGATGGACCCTTAAAATAGATTTTGAGAATTAATCACCATACTTGCTTCTCCTTCCATCTACCACAATTTCACATGTTTTGCAAATGACATATGCCCTTCTACTGAGAGCAAGCCTTGTCTTCAGCATTTCGCAGGCAAATCATGAAAAATTCAAGTCTACATGCATGCATGGGGACAGAAGATTGGCGGACCAATGAAGGGGGGGAGCATTATTATTACAGCTTTATGGATATAATATCTCCATACATAAGCAGTATCATTATCACATTTAAAGGCAACCGGGGGAGGGGGAGTCATCTTAAAATATTTTCTTGGCAATGTAATTGAATCCAAGACCAGTACGAATAGCCACTTAATCTTTGTAAAACTCCTCAATAATGGTACACACGTAATTGACAGAAAAGTAGTTCTGGTTATCCTCCCTGGTGTTTAATATTACTTGTAAGCTAAATTTAAAAAACCTGTCATTACAACTGTTTCTAGCCTATTTTTTTGAAAAATTACATTAAAAAGAAATTAGGTACCTTTCCAAAAAAAAGCTACTACTGTTCATTTTCCACACTGACACTTGTGGCCAGTAAACATGGGTTGCTGCAGAGCTCTAACAAGCAATATTTCTGAATATGCTTAAGAAATATTATCATTGCTACAGTACCTCATTGACCTCATGCAGAAGAGATTCTTCTAAATGCTTTAATTGGCATTTAGCTTCTTCTACAGCTTGTTCAGCTAGAAAACATAAGCAAAGCAATTACTTGAAGTACAGCTTAGAGACATTATAAAATACCGTCTCTACAGAAAAAGAGAACATTTTTTGGGTAAACACTATGACAACCTGGAACTGTTAAATGTTTTAAATCTCAGATTATGCATTTGTGAGGTGCTGAGCATCCTCTGTTTTATTGAAATCTGTGGGAATAAAGGGCACTTAGTGAATGACTGAGACTGCACCATGTGAGCATCTCCTGAGGTACTAATATACTTAGTCACTAATTTAGATTTACAGACGATTCATAGATTCCAACGACAGAAGGGACCATTCTGATCATCAAGGCTGACCTCCTGAAGAAAACAGACCAGAGAACCTCACCAAAATAATTTCTAAAGCATATCTTCTAGAAAAAACATCTAATCTTGATTTAAAAATTCTCAGCAATGGAGAATCCTTTGTTCCAATGGTTAATTACACTCACTGATTAAAAGTTATGCCTTATTTCTGATATGAATTTGTCTAGTTTCAACTTCCAGCTGCCAGACTGTGTTATACCTTTCTCTGCTAGACTGAAGAGCCCATTATTAAACATTTGCTCCCCTTTTAGGTACTTACAGACTATAATCCATTCACTTCTTAACCTTCTCTTTGCTAGCTAAAATAGATTGAGCTCCTGAGTTTATCACTATAAAGCATAATATCTAATCCTTTGATCATTCTCATGGCTCCACTCTGAACCCTCTCCAATTTATCAACATCCATCTTGAATTGTGGGCATCAGAACTGGACACAGTGTTCCAACATCAGTGGCACCAGTGCCAAACACAGAGGTAAAATAACCTCTGTACTCCTCTTTGAGATTCCCCTCTTTATGAGTCCAAGGATTGCATTAACACTTCTGGCCATAGCGTCGCACTGGGAGCTCATGTTCAGCTGATTATTCCTCATGACTCCCACAATCTTTTTCAGAGTCACTGCTTCCCATGATAGAGTCCCCCCACCATGTCAGTCTGACCTTGGATTTAGGAGGAGGATCACTACTTTTCTTTAGATTCCTTGCTTTCTTGAATTAAAGCTCCCCATCCTACCTTGCAAGGCAATTTGTGACTATGCTTTTTTCTGTATTTTATATTTTAACTGCAACAGAGCAGTTATGGGAGCTTAGCTAATATTTCTGAGCATATCAAAATATGAAGTGCTACAAAAGGGTTATTGATTTCTAGTCACAAAAGAGTTTTACTACTAGCATAATTAAGCCACAATTTTTAAATAAAAAGCCAAGTTATAGTACAATAAAAATGGCCAATTCAGGATATTGCATACCAATCTTCACATCCACTTCTGCCTTCTTTATTTCTTTCATTGCAGTGCCTTTAAATGATGACGTGATGTATGGGTACATTCTGTTAAGACAGAATGGTAAAATCATTACAAACTGCATTTTCAACACACGTCAGAGCAGTCACAGGAGCAAACAAATGTTATGCAGTACATGTTACAATGCACATTACCTTTGGATTAATTTACCTTCTCAGAGGCCAATGCCAACAAGGTCTGCCACAAAACTGCCACTCTGTATATGCTAATAAGTGCTAAACAAGTTGTAGATAGACTACCTCCCAGAAGCAATTTAGAACCTCTAACTTCATCTCACCTCTGTAATATTATTTTCAAAACAAAGACTGACTGATGAAATCCATGGCACTAAAGCAGGGGTGGACAAACTTTTTGGCCTGAGGGCCAAATCAGGTTTCCAAAATTGTATGGAGGGCCAGTTAGGGGAGGTTGTGCCTCCCCAAACAGCCAAGCGTGGCCTGCCCCCCGCCCCGCTTCTCACCCCCCCCTGACAACTGCCCATCCAACCACCCCTCTCCCTGTCCCCTGATCATCCCCAGAACCCCTGCCCCTGACTGCCCCCCACCACCCCATCCAACCCCCCCCTCCTTCCTGACTGCCCCCCTGGAACCACTAGCCCCATTCAACCCCCATTTCCCGCCCTCTGACTGCCTTGACCCCTATGCACACCCCCGCCCCCTGACCACCACCCCAAACTCCTCTGCCCTCTATCCAACCACCCCTCTCCCTGCCCCCTTACAGCGCTGCCTGGAGCACCAGTGGCTCGCGACACTACAGCCGCGCTGCCCAGACCAGAAGGACAAGCAGCCATGCCACCGTGCAGCATAGAGCACCAGGTCAGGCCCAGGATCTGCTGCTGCGCTGCCCCAGGAGCTCACAGCCCCGCCACCCAGAGCACTGCGCCAGCGACGGGGCGAGCTGAGGCTGCGGGGAAGGGGGAACGGTAGGGGAGGGGTCGGGAACGAGCCTCCCAGGCCAGGAGCTCAGGGGCTGGGCAGGAGGGTCCCGTGGATCGGATGTGGCCTGTGGGCCATAGTTTGCCCACTTTTACTGACTAAAGGAAAAATTTCACATCTGCATCCAGAATATCTATGATGTCTTTATGTGACTGTAGGGGGGTGTGTCTACACTGCAGTTAGACACCTGGGGCTGGCCTGTGCCAGCTGACTTGGGCTCGCAGGATTGTTTAATTGCAGTTATACTTCTGGGCTCAGGCTGGAGCCTTGGCTCTGAGACCCCATGAGGCGGAAGTTTCCCAGAGGTCAGGCTGCAGACTGAGCCTGGAAGTCTGCACTGCAACTAAACAGCCCTACAGTCTGAGCTCCTTGAAGGATAGCTCAGTGGTTTGAGCCTTGGCCTGCTAAATCCAGGGTTGTGAGTTCAATCCCTGAGGGGGCCATTTAGGGATCTGGGGCAAAAATCTGTCTGGGGATTGGTCTTGCTTGAGCAGGGGGTTGGACTAGATGCCCTCCTGAGGTCCCTTCCAACCCTGATATTCTATGATTTGTCTGGTTATTTTCACAGAATCATTAGTTAAAGACAACCTTGGGCTTGTCTAGACTATGGGCTGTGCAGTGGCGCCGTAGCGTAGACACTTTCTTCAGTAACGCGAAGGATTTTTCCACTGCTGTAGCTTGTCCCCCATCCCAAACAGCGAAAGTTAGGTTGACAGAAGCATTCTTCCATCGACCTAACTGTGTCTACACTGAGGGAGAAGAGTAGGTCAGTATAGCTAGAACATGGATTGTCACACCCTGAGTCCCCCTAGCTATTCAACCTAAATTTTAAGTGCATACCAGGCCTTCGTAATGAGACTAATTCACTTTTCAGATGTTGGCTGGGCGTATCCCAGCATGTTAAATCACTTTTAATATCTAAGAACCCTTTTCCATTTCAGTTTTATCTGGAAAAAAATAAACAGAGAGGTTACATGGCTGAGGGTGTGGAGGGAAAGTGGAAGTTTCCATAAGCTCATGGAAGTCAAGGAGACAAATATATGAGCCAACGATTAACTGTAAGAAGAGCCTGTGTCCTTGTCTAACCTGGCTTTCCTTCAAGAGTTCTATGGATCAAGTGAAAGCAAGGGATCAGATGTGTAAACTGTTAACGCCATGACATAAAAATGTATGTGTCCCTCCAGGAACAGGATTCATTATTGTACTACAGAACACAGGCAATTCCATCCATGAAATCAGGGAATTTAAAACACATGGAGTTTGGGTGGGTTTTAATAATGACTGGCAGGAAGCAGAAATTACCAGGCAGAAATGCATTAGGGGAAAATGAACTATATAGGGTGTAGTCCCATACAAAGCACCCTATGGTGAGAAAATTACAGAAGGCACTTCTCACTGGCAGAGAACGAAAACCCTTATACAGAAAACTCCAAGATGAAATGTGGCCAGTTATTCCCCACACAAGTTTGTGAGGCCACAGAGCTGGCCTGATCAAAACCCTGTCTTCCCAGATTGTTGGGTGATAGATGAAATGCCATATAAAGAAATGAGTCATGCTGGAGAGCACAAGAAGCTGTCAGAATATAGTTCTGAGTTAGAGTGGAGCAACAGTTCCTTCCAAGGAACCTCATCAGAATGGAAAGTCAGACACTGGGTGTCCACATTTGGGGAAAGCCGATTGGCAATGAGGTGGCCTGAAAAGAAGTGATGTCTACCTCAGGAGAGGTGTGAGCCCAGGCTTCTGGATCACCTTTATTCTGTTCTCTCCTGCCCATAGCACTTCTGTAGCACTTTATTTTTGTTCTCTCTAAGTTGAGCACTAAGGATAAAGCAACAAGGAATTAGCAGCAGAGGAATGAGGCATGGCCTCCGTTGCTTCCAGACTGGATTAAGGCTCCATTTGCACCACTTCAAGTTGGCCAATGTGATTAATATGCTTGCTCCCTCTTCATCTCCACTACTGAGAAAGGATATAGGACCAATATATGGACTACAGAGCCAGCATTTTCTGGAATTACTCAAGCAGCTTTCCTTGACTTCTACTTAAAGCCAGTCATAAACTGAGGAAGCAAAAATTATTTTGGGAAGGGAGAGGGGAAGCTGGTGGCAGAGACTAATTTTGCAGTTTTAGGGTGGGGACTCCTTGTTGAAAGATGGATCTATAATAAGGAATCCTGAAGAACTCATTACATTCTAACATCAAGTTCTCAATTTGGAACAAATTGTTAAAATATGACAGTACAACGTAAAGGCTGAAAGGATTCTCATTTCACTGTAAAAGTGAGCAAGAGCAGATACAATATGTTAAAGGAAACTGACACTTTGTACTTGATATAGAACTAAGTCTCAAAACAGTCCATTAAAAATAACTGAGAACCAGGATAACAGGCCCAATATTAAAAAGTGATCAGATAAAGAGAGCCACACAAACAGAGTGAGAAAAATACATAGGAGATTAAAATAGAACAGATATTGAAAGTGATTGAAAGAGTGAATATTTCACCTAGAGCACACACTTCTACAATTATTAGGATATTCACACCAGTTATTTTCAGAAGAAATGATATTTTTGGTGCTGCAAAATTGATTTTAACACTTAGCTTGATATGAGGACTATTACTCTACTGCAAGAACATGAACACTGAAATTATCCTAAGCTTCAGTCACAAAGTGGCATATACTGAGACATGCCAGCAGGATTCTGACAAGCAGTCTCTCCCCCTTGAGCACTGACTTGGGGAGGGGGGAAGGGTGCAAGTTATAGGACAATAGTTTGCTTACTTACACTGGGGTATCTGCTGCTACAAATTATATCCAGGCCAACAGATTAGTGACCTTACAGTTATATAATCACTTTTAACTCAGAGTATTTTCCAGTTTAACCTGATAAACTACACAAAAGGATTACTTGACACGCCACCTAACAGGCAGCCACCTCTCAGATGTAATGTGGCAATTACAGTTTAGGATAGAAATTGAATGATTCCACTGGGTTACATGTCAGCTTGTTTCCTACTATTCCCCTTAATGCTTTGGTCTACATTCATCCCAAGCCACTCATCTTTGCACCCCTTTGGTATCCTTCTCTAACTTACCAAATATTTTTACAAGATGCCCTTTGCACTCTGAATCTCCCCCTTTCAATTGTGCCTCATTCAAATCGTTCCATTTGCTGCTTTCCCATGAAACTCTGTGATCCACCAATATATGCCGTATCTAACCCAGTTTAATTTTTTTACAAACACATTCCCAGCTCTTTGGAGATGTAATTAATTTGATTGTATTGTGTGACTGAACTGTTTCTACCTTTGATTTGCGCTCTCTACAGTGCAGGCTCTGTCTCTCCTCTATTATTAATCTATTAAGCACAGAATAAAGTTCACAATTAGAAGGAGCTGTACCCAATATTTGGATAAGAGCTAGTGGCTTTAGAACCGAGAACTATTATCGTAAATCCAAGTCCCTTAACAAGGTTAAGAAATGTCAGCTGCTCCAGGAAAGCCCTACAGCAGGCCCAACAGGGTGATAAAACAGAGATGGGTAAAGCTAGAGTGATCTTCGACTGAGGAAAAGTTAGGGCATTAAGGAATCTTTAAGTCAGCTATGGTCAGTGGAGAAAAGCCACGAGTTTATGATCTGTAGTTTGAGAAGTATAAATTGTAGAAGCTAGAGTCACTGATTTGACATTTTCCTTTTGATCAGTGGTCAGAACACTGTTTAAATTACGCAGTAGATATGTGGTGCTCTCGAGTCTGATTGCTATATAGAGTTACATGTATGTATTTACATAGCATGATATACAACATGTCTAAAAATGATACTCGAGTTTGAAAACAGATGTAACTTTCATAAAATCCAGTTGTGTGATGCCAGATAGAATACATGATGACTCCCCCTGAAGTGATCCTAGGATGGTTGACAACAACATGTACAGTGGGATTTTCAAAATTAGTCCATGTTGGCCAAACTCTGTTCTCTTTTAAGAAAATCTCATACTTCAATAGGAACAAATTTAGACCAACATTGAGCACTTCTGTAAACATTCAATTGGGCACCAAGTAATAACCTACATATTTTAGTTCCAAGTTCTAAAATATGCCTCTTATCTGTCTTCCTGGTCACAACATTTGCCTCTTAGTTTAAATTCGGTGAAACTATCGGACTGTGCTTTCAGCCATAAGTTTTTCTTGTCTCAGCCCATCATGGTAGTCACAGGATGAAGACTAAGGGCATCAGTAGGGTCATGCACTCTATTGGGCTGTGATTTCTAAAGCACACTAACATTTTGCACATTAATTGGTCCATGTAGACCCTGCTGGTGCACACTAAAGGCTCCTCATGATGTAATGTTTCAAAAAGTACTACTTTAAAGATCATCAGCAGGGTCCCCATGGACCAATTAATGTGCAACACCTTAGTGCACTTTAGAAATCTCACCGTGCGACACTAGAAAACCCCAAGATTTGTGTATACTAATCTTTCTACTGCTTGGAAACCCTATGCACGTGGGCTGAAAAATCTCATGTTAGATATTAAAATACAAGCCTGGTTTAACAGGACTCCAGTGTCTAAGCCCCCAACTACACTGTTATGCTTCTGCTAGTTTTTTATATTAGCATCACTGTGGCAGACTACACACCAGCTAACCAACCACACAGCTATACCCACAATGAAAGCCATTTTTTCCTTCCTTAAAGACGTTAAAAATTTTGCTACTAGGTAACTGATCACTTTGGTTTGTACAATTAATAAGAGTCTTGCCACTGACTTCAGAAGGAGTTGGACCCCTAACTACAGTGGGAATATGACAGGGTGACCCGATGGCCCGATAAAATTGGGACCATCCCAATATTTAGGTGTTTGTCCCACGTCCTGCTGGCAGCACTCGGCTTTTTTTTGCTCCACCAGCGACCCCCCCATTTGTGTCCCAATATTTTCTTCCTCTCATCTGGTCACCCTAGAATATGATCAGTGCACTAACTGGGCTCAGTTAGATTTACTGTAAAAGCAACCCCATACAAAACTATCAATTAACAGAATTAGAGGGTCATTACAAATAAACCGCATAAGTGACCTATAATCTTATATTGCAACTTTCGTACAAGAACAGAAGCACCTTGATGCACTGAAGTGAAAACAAAAATCCCTTTTTAGTTGATTATCTTATGTAGCATGTTCTTTGCCCTGGGTCGAGGTAACTGCCAAGCATTTGTCACAGATGATTACACTTCAGCAGACCTGCCTGCCAATGCGATTTGAACTTTGTTTAAATTATAAGTCACATTGCCATCAAAATCAATTTCCCACCATGAAAAAAGGCTATTTAGGCTTTCAAGTGCACTGGTTTGAAAATTAAAATATTTAAGAGTGTAACAGCAACGGAAGCTTACTCACCTGGGTCTGTAAAAGCAGTAAGGCAAGTGCTTAGTTTCTACTTTCTCAGCTTGAATGAATATCCTCATATGCGGGTCAAAATACAATACAGCTGTATAGGCTCTGAGTGACCATCGTTCTGGAAGGCTGAAATATCCAGTATGTAAGCAAGACCACAAAGCGTGAACTCTACTACGTGGAAAAATCAGATGCATAATAACCTAAGACAACATGCCCACCCCCAGACTCATTAAACTAAAATGTGCTGGATCCCCGCAGTGCTCTCTGTAGGTATTAAAAGATTTTTGAAGGTTTTCTCCAGAGTAAGTTTGTCAGAACCTTGCAAATAAACTGCAATTTGTGCACTGGGTTTCAGCTGATGGCACTAAAAACTACGGTACAGTTCTTGATTTGGCTAGAAATGAGTTTTATAATGGGATGCTGTTGACACATAGTATGAAAATCTCACTAACAGTGGGATTTAATGCTGCACAGCTTCAGGCTTAAGACATTACCATGCAAGAAGCTAACTTACTCAACTCTGGGAATCTAGTTTTCCCACTGCATTAGGATACAAATATCTATGGTGCTTTGCAGACAAGGAAGAGATATGAAAGTGTGAGATGAGTTCAGTCTGACGAGCTGGGCTGGATAGCAGAGAGCCCTGCTGGATAGCCCTGCTCTTTCAGCCCCGTCTTGCTTCTTTAGCTCTCCTTCTTTTCTGGTTTCCTAGCTGAAGTCTCTGGAGGACTCTCACCCTAGTGGGCTCTCTAGGCCCTCAGCCTCCCTAAACTATAGAATGAACAAGAGACTTTCCAGCCAATATCTTTGGGCTCTATACCCAGGAATGCAGGCAGTGGGGGGACAGTCAGAAGACAAGCTCCCTGTCTTACCAAAGGGGAGGGGAAGTTGCAGAGTCTGAGTGGGTGCGGGGTGGGGAAGAAATCATTAGTGAAGCAGCCCAGGGACTAGGGAAGGATGACTTGTTCTGGTGATTTCTCTAGTAGAGCAAAACATATTATTTGTTTAAAATACTAATGTGATTGAGGCAATGCCACATTTCAGCCAAGAGAAGATGTTATAAGAAAGCATGCCTTGCACAGACCCAAGAGCCTCCACCCCTCAACAGTGACAAGTACCGCTGATATTTTTAGTCATTTGTCCCCACTTACAGAAAGTTCCACTCCAGGCCAGAGAGCCTGCTGATTCATCAGCCCTGCACTTTGTGCTCTCTGCTGCTTGCAACCAAATTCTGTCTGCTTCCTTCACACAGCATTAGGGATTGTCCCCATAAGCCAACATGCTTAGGCAGCCATCATTTATCTATTGTGTTACTGGTACAGAACTCAGGGTTATTCACAGTAGTATTACGAAAGTGCTCAGATAATGGCACCAACTCAAACATTTTCCTTGAGATTCTTTTTTCACAACCTCTGTTCCTAATCCCTTTAGTTTTCCACATATTTCCTTTCCCTCCAGATCCCTTTTCTTTCTTCCTCAGCCCATTATTTCTCCCTCTCTTCTAATTTTTTTATTATTGTCCCTTCTCTTTACTGTCCCATCTGAAAAATACATATTACATTAAATCATTCATTTTAATTTAAATGTGCACTCACAGGCCTGGTCTACACTATGATTTTAGGTTAAATTTAGCAGCGTAAGCTCAATTTAACCTTGCACCTGTCCACATGACGAAGCCCTTTTTTTGACTTAAAGGGCTCTTAAAAATCAATTTCTTTACTCCACCTCTGATGAGGGGATTAGCACTGAAATCAGCCTGGCTGGGTCAAATTTGGAGTAGTGTGGACGCAATTCGATGGTATTGGCCTCTGGGAGCTATCCCACAGTGCTCCATTGTGACCGCTCTGGACAGCACTCTCAACTCGGATGTACTGGCCAGGTAGACAGGAAAAGCCCCGCGAACTTTTGAATTTCATTTCCTGTTTGGCCAGCGTAGCGAGCTGATCAGCACAGGTGACCATGCAGAGCTCATCAGCACAGGTGACCATGAAGTCCCAGAATCGCAAAAGAGCTCCAGCATGGACCAAACGGGAGGTACTGCATCTAATCGCTGTATAGGGAGACGAATCTGTGCTAGCTGAACTTCAGTAAACGAAATGCCAAAACATTTGAAAAAGTCTCCAAGGGCATGAAGGACAGAGGCTCCATGCTTGCCGTGGTATGGCGTCTGCACAGGTAACCCAGGAAAAAAGGCACAAAACGATTGTCTGCCGTTGCTTTCACGGAGGGAGGGAGGGAGGGAGAGGGGGGCCTGACGACATGTACCCAGAACCACGCGTGACACTGTTTTTGCCCCATCAGGCACTGGGATCTCAACCCAAAATTCCAATGGGCGGCGGAGACTGCGGGAACTGTGGGATAGCTACCCACAGTGCAACACTCCGGAAGTCGATGCTAGCCTCGGTACTGTGGACACACTTTGCCAAGTTAATGCACTTAGAGCATTTTGTGTGGGGAGACACACAATCGACTGTATAAAAACAATTTCTAAAAAAACGACTTCTATAAATTCAACCTAATTTCATAGAGTAGACATACCCTTATTTTCAACATCATCTTTACTGCTACTTCTCTATCTATACAATACATAGGGTGTCTCCCAAAACAATTTCCATTGTACTTGAGATGTAAGTAGAGAAAAGGTCTTATTTCAATTGTGAATAACTATCTTATAGTCAAGATTTAGTTCTGGAACTCTTTTCAGATCTCTAAATTTAAAAATAAACCTCAAGTCTTGGAATTATTGCATTAATAATTGTAAATTAATTTTAAATGTGCTGCAGCAATCAGCCTCAGAGAAGATGAAAATTGTGTCATAAGTTGACAGAATTTAACTAGCTGCATTTTAAGATCAAATATCTAAGTTACAGTTATCTGAATGATCAATTTTGTCTCCAGTGTATTAGAAATTATTACAGTGGTTTGCATAATTTTTGCTTTGAGATCTGTGGACAACTGTTATTCAGAAACCCAAGTCTTTTAGCCTTGAATTTTCAAAGAAGCATGAGAGAATTAGGCACACAAGACCCAATGAAATTCAATGGGAGTTTGGCTTTTAACTTGCTTAGGCTTCTTTACAACAGAATCCCATTACTATGAAGTTTTTACCCTGGTATTTTCTAAGAATCTCTTTGCAGGGGTTGCCGTAGGCCAGGTGCAAAGTGAAGGGGGTGGGAGGGAAGAGGAAGGGAAGGAAGAGAGGAACCAGAAAGTTTTATCATCCCTTTCTTAAAATGACAATAGATGTGAGGAGAAGCGGAGCCCTGTTGGCTTATTGAGTTCCCTACAGAAATAAACTGTGGCCACCTACCTGAGGGCCCAATACCCAGAATGCTTTGAAAAGATGATATACTAAATCAAGTGTCATCTAAATCCAATGGGTACATTATACCTCTCATTTAAAGAACTGCACTCACTTTCTTACTTGCCCCTAATATTGGCTGGCAATTCCTCAACATTGATCACAATGGGACATCTGAGGTAGCAGAGCATACAATCCATTTGCTACAAACAGCACAGGGAGCAGTGAACGTTTATATGTTGTACAATTTCTCATCTTCATGGTTTACTCCGTTTTATTAGTGAGTGAAAAAGGTCATTTGCACAACTGGGCAACCATGCCATATTTGCCTTTTGATCCTATGTTACCCTGCCACCCCCCAGTCAAAGAAAGGCATTTCTGCATTACTTTTGAATGACAACATATCCATGCTGTTTTTCCGTTCCTAATCAATTGACAGTTCCCCAATAAAATACTTCTACTGGTGTATGTAACCATGTACTATTGATTACAGATATTCATCCAAACCTTTGCTCAGTAATGTAATTATGCCACTCACTTATCAAGAAGACCAGCAATCTGAATATCCACACTGTCAGTTCTAATATCTAGCTCTGGCTCTCCACTGAGCATAAGCTTTACATTGTAAATAACAATGAAAGTGCCTGGGGAGAGAAAATATACATCTTTTAAAGGCAACTATTTGAATATTTTAAAAGATCCTTTTCAGGGGCTTCTGTACTTTTTAATCTTGTCAGTCTAGCCTGTCTAAATAATATATACAGTATCTGAATAAAAGCTGCAATTTTTGTGGCCTGTTTAAAACAAAAACCATGGAAATATGTATGTACAACTTATTGTATTGTGTCTGATACAAACTGAGTTTATGGACACTGAGGGCTTGTCTAGATACAGTTAGTGCACAACAAGCTGGGATATAAAAGTTTCAAACAGCAGAAGGTCAAAGCGCATTAGGGAATTTTAAGGCATACTAGCAGCCTCCACATTGCCAGTTAGTGCACCATAGACTTACACCCCAGCTGCACACTAACTCTGCATCTAGACAAGGCCTAAGATTCATACAGCCAGAGTGATATAAGAGAGAGGGAGAATTCAGAGATAAGACTAAAGGAGAAAACAGACACTTTCTTAGGAACTATGAAAGGAGATGTAGAGTGAGAGAGAGGCTCTTCCAGATGGAAGGTGATGCAGAGGGCAAGGCTCTTGCATTAAGCATTACACTGCGTGAAAAGACAGAAGAGGCCAGTCAAATAAGAACAACTAGTGGAGAGGAAATCTAAGTAGTCTGGACCAAAGTGCATGGAGAATTTCAGAATTCTTTCTAGATTTCCTCCCCCCGCCAATAAACATTTCAATTTTGACATTCAAGTAGAACAGACATTTTATTCTCTTTATAATAGCAACCAGGGTGTAAGGTAAATACCTCAATCCTTTTATTCTCTTCTTATTAAAAAGGTTTTACTAAATTAGAATTTCAGTAACTGACCTTCTCCATAAGAGTTAAAAGCACATTGCTTCTCTAATGATACATCAGTATTTCTGTATTTTAAATAATTGTTTACATGAAAATTGCATTGTTTGGCAAAGCTTACCACTTCTCCCATAGATCGTGTCAAATTGCTGCAGCAATTCAGTTTCATGCGTAAAAGGGGAGTATTTAAAGATGATAGACATCTGTACAGTGAATTTCTCAAGATCATCTATGACAGGTTTTCTAGTACTTCTTGACCATGAGGTTATTGGGACAATCATCTGCAAAAAACATTATGAAAAATATATTTCAGGGACAATTACATATTAAATAATCAAAGACCAAGGTGAAATTTTTGATTGTTGCTGTCCTTTTATTTTTAATTATTTTGTGGAGAAATTATAATGCTAAAATTATTTTTAAGATAAACAGGTTTACACAGCTAAGATACAGAAAGCTACTAAATTAAATCAATCTTTGCTACAAAAAACCAAAACTACAGAGGAAATCTGATAAAAATTAGGTTTGATTCTTTATTTCCCGACCTGGGATTTACACAATCCCACAATGTATCATATGCCAACAATTTCTGCAGAATAATCTCTCAGGCCCTGGCAATAGGGATTATTTTAGAGGCAAACATCAATGCCTAGCTATGGAAACCAGTCTTGGAACCTAGAGGGGAAGGATAGTTAAAGTACTAGCCTGGGATTCTGGAAAAGTGGGTTCAATTCTCTTCTCTACCACAGATTTCATGCGTGACCTTGGGCAATAAACCAAGTCTCTGTGCATCAGATGCAGCTAATATAATACCCTACCTCACAGAGATCTAGAATACATGTAACAATGAAGTTGCTTTACAAGGCTAAAAAAGCGTGGACTAAACAAACAGTCATTGGAAAATCCAATTATTTTCCTCTTGTCAAGAAGAGCCCATTTCTATTACGAGAAACTATACTGTACTTGAAGTACAAAAATTAGCATATACCACAATCTCAAACATTCACACATCTTTTACCTCACATTTTATTTAGTGTTCATCACCTTAGCAGCTAGTTGCTATTACAAATACTAATAAGGCAACATTACACATATAGAGCCACCTATCACGGCTATCCACGGTCATATTTACAATAGCTCTTCGTCTTCATATACAGTACAGAGTGTGTGTTAATATAGGATGGGACTGTTGAGGGTTTACATGATAGTTGTGCCAGATCCACGGGGATATCAAAATGTCTCCTTTTGCAGATTTCTGAACTTCAAACATTTCCAATGGAATGTTTCATTTTAAACACAAAGGGAACTATTCTCAGCTAGCTAGGGACATAAACATTCCCTGGAGTGCAAGAGAGCAGAGCTCTAAGAAAGTATAAATCTGTTTTTTCCCTTTTCCTCTCCTCACAAAAAAAAGGGAGAGAGAGAGGCACATTTATTACTTCCCCATTCTCATAAGCTCCAGGGTTAAGCCCAACTTAAGGACAAGAAGGGTAATTTGTCAGTCCTGACCTACGGTCAAGTGTTTCTCTCATGGGATGGTGGTGGTTTCACTGTACTGGTAGAAAACACTGTTTTGTCCACAAGAGTGGTGTTTTGCTGGTATAGTATATCCAGGGCCGGCCCACAACATTTTGGCATCTGAGGCAGGGAGCTCAAATGACGCCCCCATGTCCCTTGCTTGGGCCAAAACTTTGAAAGGTCTCAATTCTGCCTTCTTCCTGTTCTATTCCTCTCATGGTACTGCTCTGCTACCTACCCTAATAAAGGAGAACTAACAACTTAAAATGCCTTGTTCAAAAATTTTAAACAACACTTAACTTTCAAATGCCTGAACAGCAAATGTAACTTTACTTATCTGCATAGCAAACACTGGCATTTTTATCTGTTTGAATAATCAAAGTAGTGCTTTCCGTGCCTGCTGGTTGCAAAGATTTGAACTGCTTCCTAAAGGTCCACACTCTGGGCCAGCTAATGCTCTATTGGGATGGTTGCAAGGCTGACCAGCCTCTCCTGTGTCATAGTGGAACGTAGATGTGTTTTTATTAACTTCAGCTTGGAGAAGCTGCGTTCTCCACTGGCAACTGTTACAGGAAGTGTTAGAAGTATGCGTAGAGCAACAAAAGCATTTGGAAAGAGGGTGGTCATCTTATTCGAGCACATATATTCCAGAACAGCCTTTGGGGTTGATCCTGCTGAAATATATCTTGAAAGGACTTTCAGTTCATCACCTAAATCATTCGCATCAATATCGCGCATGTCATCATGTGTCAACACTGTCTTTAGTGCCCTGCATTGCTGGTGTAGGTCTTCAAGTATAGTGAGGAGTTTTGGAATATCATAGAACATCTCAAATATACTGCCGTGTTCCTTAAGCTGCATGAAATGTTCTTCAACTGACTGACTGCACAATCTAGCACTAAAGAATTCAACTTTGAATTTTTCTTTGGGTTCTCTAATGGGATTATCCCATGCCTCGTAATCAAAAAGTCTTCTTCTTCGGTGACTCTTGTATTCTTGAATGGGTGGGAAAATAGCTTCAGTGTGAAGTTCCTCTGCCAACTTCTGTGCACACTTCAGAACGTTTTGAAATCCCTCATCTAACTGGTAAGACTGTAGGTATGACTTTGCTTTGTCTAGTTGTTCCATAGTTCCAGATATATCCAGGTCAACACCTTGAAGTCTCTTGCTTACAACATTTATTTCAGTATGTCATGCCACAACACTAAGCCACACAGAAATTTGAAGTTATGTATGTTTCTGGTGATTCCATTTCCCTCTGCCACTGTTCTCCCACCAACAGTTCCTGTCATAGCATTATCCTCCATAATGACAACTATGGCATCATTTTCTTCCCAATTTGGTGTTTCATAGGCTTTATCGCCTCCACTCGACTTTCCCATCATGTGGTACTCAGTGGTTTCACTGTCAGAGAGGATGTTCCCAGATGTTGCTTCAAAATTTGCCATCGATGAATTGATGCAGAGAAAAACACATAGATGCTTTGAATTTCATTAAAAAATTCAGCAGCCTCACAAGAAGCTGATGCTGCATCACTGACCACCAAGTTCAATGAATGAGAACTGCATGGGACAAAAAAAGCTTGAGGGTTTAACTCTCGGATCCATGGCTGCACTCCTTTGTTCTTTCCTCTCATGTTGGCACCATTATCGTAGCCCTGGCCTTTCATGTCAGCTATCGCAATTCACGTACCTTCCAGCTTTTTAAGAAGCACATTTGTCATACCAGCTCCTGTAGTATCATCAATGTCAATAAATTCTAGAAAATGCTCTCTGACAGTCACCATTGAAGGGATATTTTCACTAGGTTTCTGTTGTTACAAAATGCACCATTAAAGTCATTTGTTCCTGTAGCGGTGCCTTTTCCCGGCCCCTCCACAAACTCAGTCGGAGACCACTCCAAAGTACATGCTCCAGTGCTCTTTTATTGTTCATGCCTATTCCCACCACCTACTATTTACATATCTTTCAGACCAATACCCTGAGAGACTGCTAGCTTCTCCTGCCAGCAGGGATCTAGAGCTCCTTGCTCCTCCCTTTCCTGTCTCTCCCCTCTGCTTCCTCCCAGCCAGCTTTATATAGCAGGCTGGCCACTTAGGCCCGCAGGTGCATCCCCTCAGGTGATTAGGGCCAGTCCTAACTAATCCCCCTTTTAAGGTGAGCTGGGCTAACAGGGGCCTGGCTTGAATCTCCTAGCCAGCACCCTGTTACAGTTCCATATGGCTGATGTCAGGTGTGCAGTCCAGAATAATAGAGTCGTATCTTGTTGACTTCAGATCTGCCACAATCTTCTGTTTAACTTTTGTTGCCAGTAACTGTATGATCTCATTTTGAATTGTTTTTCCAAGGTGTGTGTACATTTCTTGGGTGGTGACTCTTCTTAGACGTTCCTGGAGTACAGCATCAAACTCAACCATCAGCTCCACAATTTTAAGGAAGTTTCCATTGTTTGGCACATACAGCTGATCTGAAGTGCCATGCAGTGCTAGGTTTTGGGTAGCACCATTCTCACAATGGCAATGAGCCTTTTCAGAACATTTTGCCAGTAAAGAGACTCTGATGCCATCTTCTCTTGATGCTGAACATCTATGGTGGCCTTTAACCTTAGTCTCATATCAAGCTCTTTCCACCTATGGAATGATCTCTGGTGATTTGCTGCCTTCTCATGGCATGCCAGATTTCTAGCCAGATTTTTCCAGTCCCTTTGTTCCTGTAGAACCCAATGTGGCTGGAACATTAGACCAAAAAGGTTTGCAACAAACACAGTATGCAGCATTCTGGGTTTTTGAGTACATAAGCCATGGCCTCTCCATTGGGGATTTCACGCCAGTAATGTGTTGGATGGAAACTTCTGTGTTCATCGTCTTTGGGGAACATGAAGTTTTTCACTTGCTGTGGCCCATGCAGTACAAGGAAGTCCCTCAGGCTACTGCTCAAGTGGGTCCACAGTCCTGGATCATCTAGACTTAAGGAACTAAACTCAGCAGCAGCTGTTTCTTGCACCTCCACCACACTCTTCTCTGATCTACATTTTTCTTCAGGAATGTGCATGGTTCCATCTATTTGAGATGAAGATATGGATGCTGCAGTAGCTGCCAGGTCACCTGCACTCTAACTGGAAGATCAGGCATCTCCTCAGCACTCACATCCTCACTGGGGCCAGAAGGCTCACCATGACCATTTGTGTCTATGTATCTCAGGAGAGCTCCTTCCTGCTTAGACAGAAAAACTTCCTTTGCTTTCTTTCTTTTTCTGAATGCTGCCCCAGAGGGGCATTTTCTTCTTTCACTCATGACTGCTGTTCTTTGCCAGCTATAGCGGCTCTCAACACTCAGCTGAAGGGGACAAATAAGCAGGCTGGTAGCAGGGCCTGAGTGAGGGAAGATATCAGTGTCTTAAGGGCCTAACTGGCTCCTACCACTTCAGTTGACTGCCTGTTCTCCTCAAGTGGGTTCATAGAAGCAGCAGGAAACAGGAAGCTCCCTGAGAAGCTGGTATTAATCAGCCCAGGCTCCTGGGGGTGCTAGAGAGGTACATAAGAGGCTCCTCCTCCTCTCTCTCCCTGCAGCTCCTGCTGCTTTCTGTTATTCTCTCTCACCTTTTCTCCTGCCTGCCAGCTATGTCTCTTGTGCCCTCCTTCCTCCAGCACAGCACTCCACCATCTCTGTGCATCTAGAGCAGGGAGAATACATATGCACCAGCAGCAGACACAATTTTCTACACTCTGGGTCCTAGTGGCACCCCCTCCCCACAGTCTGGCACCTGAGGCAGCTGCCTCAGTTCACCTCATGGTAAGGCCAGCTGTGAGTATATCTACACCAGTAGATGCCCCTGGCGTATACATGGCATTAGGCTTCGTCTACACTACAAGCCAGTGGTGTGATTCCCCTGTTCGCGTACACATACTTGTGCTAGTTTGATGAGAGATAGCATGAGTATAAATAGCAGTGTAGCTGCAGTAGCACAGCTAGCCGCACCAGAGCCACAGCTGAGCTGTGATGAGTACATACTCACCCATTCGAGCAGGTTTGTACTCAGCATGACTCAGCCATGCCTCTGCTGCCACAACCCATGCTATTGTGGCTACACTGCCATTTATACTTGTGAAGCTAGCACACATACGTGTAAGTGAACAGGGGAATCACACCCATAGCCTGTTGCATAGCTGTAGCCTTTACAGTCTCCAGATGCTGTTTTACAAGTAGATGTCCTATTACGATACCACATAGATAGTTCTTGCTGCATTTTCCATTTATTGTTCCTTTCTTTGACTGAGCCCTCCTTTTTCTTATTTTCATTTTCAGTCCTATCCCTTGCTCTTCATGTTCCTGAGCTTCACCTTGTTCCTCGCCCCACGAACCTTTGGGCTGTAACATCATACCTCCTTCTTAGTCACCCTAATTAGTAGTTTTTCCTTTAAAGTTGCTTTGCTGTACAAGCAGTCGGTCAATCAAAGCTCCAGGAAGGAAGGCTACACATGGCTGCTTCCAAATCCCATCTAGTCCATTTTGAGAGATAGAAAGGAGTTGCTAAAGAAAGAAGATTCTCATAGGCCCTTCCAGGTCACCATCTGACATAAGAGCTCACAGGAAGGGTCCAAAGAATATAGTTTGTTGACTGTAATTAAGGTGAAGCCAACAGATTGAAATACAGTACAAGTTTTGATCTATGCTTATCCTTCAGATGTCAGCAGAGCATACTGCGTGATAAAGCTCTGCTTCACCTTTTCTACAAAAAAAAACAACATAAAAAACTCAAAACAAAGCAGACTTGGACAACTTTTTCCCTACATTAACAGTCATCTCTGTATTTCATAAACAATATTTCTAATGAAAAATGAGAAGTTTCGTTTATTTTTAACAAGCAATGCTTTACAGCACAATATATAACATTCAGAGCAATTGCAGAAGACACTTGAGAAAGTACCATCCACTTTAGGAGGCTAAATTCCATTGAATTTCAATGAGACCTAAGCACTTCAAAGTCTATTTGAAACTATTTACAAACAAAGCAAAAAAAAAAATAAAAATAAAAATGATACCTCATTAAGGCCTTCTGTCTCACAGAATGTTTGAGAGAAGAGAACACATGTCATTGTATCTTCTTTCTTTGTGAATAATATGAAGTCTTTCCCTATTCGCATAGATCCACTATAGTAAAGATACAGAAGATGCCAATTACTGTCAGATAGCTTGTTGTCAGGATGTTAATTTACTTTAAGTAACACAGGCAGAACATATCATTAATTGGCCTGATGGCCCTGTTCTAGCATGTTCAAATTACAGTTCTACTCCTGGCAATGGGAGTTTGGAACAAGGAAAAAGCAGCTCTTGGGAAGAGGGAGCGCCTAAACCTTAAGGGACTCCTTTCCTCATCTAACCCTCCTCAGCCAAAATGAGATAACCACACATCATGTTGACAGTGTGCACAAAACTAACAGAAAAGTTGTGGGTTTATGCTACTGGTTGCAAAACACATACATAGAGTGATACAATTATTACAAGACATGGATCAGTGATCAACATATTTTAAAGGATGCACAGCGTTGCTTAATGTTGCATCAAAGCAGCTGTACAGGGAAACAAATACATACCAAAGTTTAAGCAATTCTAGATGTGGTGGCAGGTCTCCACCAGCTGCTCTCTGCTAAGGTCTTTCTGTCAGCCAGCTACACCAAAACTGGGCTTCAACGCCAGAATATCCCCCAAGTAGTTTCTTTTGGTGGAGATCCTTCAGCAGCAACTACTGCTGCCTTTGCCCAGTGGAACCACTAATGATAGTAGCAGTCTATCATCTGTCCTCTGTCAGGAGACTGACTCCTCCCCAGGACACACAGGGCCAGGCTAGCACCAGGAGGTACCATTTTTGCCTCCTTGCACTAGCAAGAATCTGGCCTAAAAATGGCTGGAATTCCCTCCAAAACTCTCCCTCCCTTTACAGAAAAAGAGAAAGCAGAGGGCAATATGGTGAATATATTCACTTTTGAAATATACATTAGAAATAACTGGACAACCAGAACCATCAGGAGCTTCAGTATGCGCTATTAGGAACAATACTGAGTTAGATATTGAGATGGTTAGATGACCAAATAGAACACTGATTTTTCTAGGATTATATTCCATTATTCCATTTAGTTTTTGAGTTAAGAATCATACTTAAAAAAAATACTGAGGCAGAGACAATCAAGACACTAGGATTTAGAAAACACCCTTACGATTTAAGTCCATTGCCATAGCGTCCAATCATTCTTGAGAGAGATGTCCGCTTAGAAGACCTTCCAAAATAAATCAGATCAGTTGCTTCCTCTGCAATAGAATTTTATTGTTATTGATAAAACATGCAAATAGGACACTCATTAAAAAACATCAGGACTTGAAAACTTTAAAAACCTGCATAACTAAACCTTGATTAATGCTACAGCACAGGATTTGTTGAGATCTTATGATGTGTGTTATTAGCCGTGGAGCAAGATATATTTCAGACACAAGTTGTTTCCATGCTTCTCTGACTCAGTACAGAGGAAGCCAAACAAATACTGTAATTGGATATCACTGCTGAGAAAAGTAAGATACCAGATTCAATGGACCAATGGTTTGATCAAATATAGCAAATCTTAATACTCCTTCCCTTCTTAACTCAGGAATGACAGTAGGTCTTGGAATTGTACACACCACAATTAAATCATAACAAATATTAGATATTATTTTGTATTTATAGCTCATTTTATTGGAAGAACTACGCATTTTAAAAACCAAGAATGAGTTGATCCTCAGCACATGAGGTAAGCACTGTGCTCATTTTAATAAGGAAACTGAAGCACGAGAAGTTACGTGACTTGCCCAAAACAATACAAGATCTCTGGCCAAGTTTGAAATAGAAGCTAGGTTGTGATCCACATTCCTGTGCCAAAAAAATAGTACCTCCCCCTTTGCAAATGCTTTCTGCATAGTTTTTTTCCACATAAGAAAGAAATCCACCAGTTGATAGCTGCAGTAGGTACTGAGTAGCTCTCTCCATTTGCAGTGAAAGTTTGCATGCCAAATGCCATTCGAAGAATTAACTAGCAAGGACGACGTCCAAGAACGTCTGACAGTCATTCTGGGAACAGTTTATTTACAGCATGTATCAACCTAACCTGAAGATCAAGACTCTCCATTATCTACTTAGGAGCAGCATAAACTGCCATAATATCAATGAACTAAAACAGCTTGGTCAATAGAAGGCTGTTTGGATACTTAAAGGAAAATAAATTCACTCTTAAAAAAGAAGCAGGAGAAACACACTAGAAATAAGGTTTTAAACTACTAAGGATTCCACCAATGGCAAACTGGTACAATGTTATTTTATCTGAAAAGTCTTGAGCTGCTAGTAGCACAACGTTGCCTAGTACTATAGCATTACAATACCCCCATGACTTTTGCAAAAATATGATAGCAAAATATACAGAATTACACCCAACACTCCTTAAACCAATGCAAGTCCCATCATAAAGATCCTTTGTTAGAGTTTTAGGGGAATTGTCTATTTGGGACCACACACAAAAAATCCATTGTATACGGAGGTGAACATCTACTGATCCTCTTCTTATAAGCAAAATGGCACCACTGAGATAAAGACTTATAGTTAGGTGACATTCATCTCTGCTGCTTCCTGTATCATTTCTGTTCCTCCAACTGTGATATTCACACTTGACAACTGATTGCACCAAGGGATCAATGTCATGTACAAATTCAGAGCAACAAGTACTATTTTTATTTTGATTGCTGCCTATGATGTACACTGAAGTGTGCTTTAAGTCAGGGATTCTCAACCTTTTCCTTTCTGAGACCAACATGCTATAAAAACTCCAGGGACCAGCCAGGCTCTGCTCTGGGCTTCAGCCCAACTGGAGTGGAGCAGGCCGGGGCTCACAGACTCCCTGAAACTGGCATCATTAAGTGACCATCCTAGGGAACAGGAAAGTACACTATTTATTGGCTGGAAATACGGTGATACGTGGAAATTAGTCTGATGTTACATTTTCACTGTAGCCTTTATTCTGAACTATCCCAGGGGGTTTTGTTTTGTTTTGTTTTAATAAAAAAAACAGTGTAGGAACTCCTATAGTAAGCAAGGAATGCATCATCGAACACTGAAATACAATGTTCCATTCTATGCATCCGAAGAAGTGAGCTTTAGCTCACGAAAGCTCATGCTACAATAAATTTGTTAGTCTTTAAGGTGCCACAAGTACTCCTGTTTTTTTTGAAATACAGCAGTTTGACAAAACATAGGCACAGTGGGAAAAATACCACGTCTAATGCAAGCTAGAGAGGAAGTTCAGGGAGCCAAAAAGTAATTATAGCAGGATTTTAAATGTGGCTAGGACAGCAATGTTAAACTCCATACTTTTATGGGAGAGATCCTAACAACAAATGAATGTTTCACGGTTTGGTTGTGTTTGGTTGTTTGTTTGAAAACAGTGAATTAACTGGTAATACTGTGCCTGGAACTCTGACCATTTTCTGATATGTGGTGGTGCTATGCTTTAAAAGCAGGGCAATTATATTTCTGTAATAATCCATAGATTTTACATTTAAGTTCTCCAAGAAAATTTAGTCATTTTATGCACAGCTTAAAAAAAACTTCAGGACTAATTTACTCTGCTAGCAAAAATATTAAAAACAGTAAGTAAATTTGTATATATACATATATAAAACTCATATATATACATATATAAAACTCATATATATACATATATAAAACTCATTTTAAATAATGTCTCTATATACTTGGTATTTTTATTTATTTGCAGAATATTCCCTTGAACAACCAGTTAAGCATCTTTATAATTAACTTACTAGGGGTCATGCCGCATCCATCATCCAAAAAGCACAACATAAATCCCCCTTGGAGCTTGTCATTATCCACTGAAAAAAAGAGAAATACGTGTTTGAAATACCTGTAGAACCTAATTTGCTGGTAAGGGAGATTGTGATCTAACAAGCCCTCTCTTCACATCCTACACACGATTGTAATAATCTTTGTACAAAATATGTCTTGTGAGGTATCATATGAAAACTAATAACTGACTGATCATTAATATTCTTATGTGCTGTATGTACGCAGTGTGTATTAAGAGTTATGGATGTATGCCGGAATTATGGCATGTCAGGGGGTGTTGGTAAACAGGTGTGCCCCAGACAAAGGAATATATATTTGATTCTCTGACTAGTCTGATTGTCACGCAAAGACGATGAAGGTCCATTTTTATGTTTTAGGTAAACAAATTTATTAAGATAACAAGTGGGGAAAGAAAAAAAAGCATGGTGCTTCCTTTGCCGCCAGACTCCATGTTGCCTTCCTCACAACTTGAATAAACTTTACATTGAGGGGTAACCCTCAGAAGAAATCATTTCAAATGTTTACTGGTATATAAAGCCATAGGGGTCTGAATCTCAAGTGAGAAGTGATTGAATCAACTGACTGTATATAATATTACTGTATTATAAAAATGTATAGAGTGAGGTCTTCTCTGAAAGCTAATGACACACTAGTGGTAATATCATGGTGAAATGTATTAACATTATATGGAGAAATATGGATACTTCATAAAATTATGCTTTAAAGTCTGTGGCCAAACAGGAAAGAAGGCAGCTATTACCTGTATCCTATGTAAATTAAGTCTGGTGGGATCAAAATACTGGATGCTCCACTTCCATACAGGAAATGAAGGCCACAGGAAAGAAAAAACAGTGTGAGGTCCTCCTGCCTCTTGAAACAATAACTCAACTTAAGCAAGGACAGAAGCCATCTTTGGCATCCATCACTACACAGACAAGGGAACAGAGTGCTTACAAGCTGAGAAAGCTTGGGGGGGAGTTAGAAGTCTCTGGAAACTGAATAGAGGTGAGAAGCCATCTTCAACAAAGGTTGTACCTTGCTAGGTTAAGATTTAGATGTTTAGATGCATGTTTTCACTTTTATTTGCTCGTAACCCTCTAACTTTATTCCTTTTACTTGACATCACTTAACTCATGCCCTACTGTTAACTCAGTGCTATGTTTAAAGGGAAGGATATATTTACCCCAGTTCAGTTTATAAACTGTTCTGTGCTTTTGTGTCTTTAGAGGAACCAACAAACCTTATTTCTCTGAACTATCCAGAAAAGGTGTGGACATTATAGAGTACATGGTCTCAGGAAAACTCAGGACTGAGAGTATGCAGGGGTCACCTTGCTGGCTGTGACCAAGGCTGGTGGAAGCCAGAATGAGGTATTGCTGAGGTTAAAGCTGCTGAATCAGGGCTGTCTACCACATGGACACTTGTAGGCTGCTTGTGAGCATCTCAGCTAGGAGCTATATTAGCAAAGCATTGTAAGGCACAGGGTTGCAGGACAAGTGGTGACACAACCCCTCACTGGTCTGGATTGCCCTTTGATCCCTGTAACTGATACCCAAAGCTCACACAAGTCATTTTTCAGCAAAGAAGAGAAATAATAAAATGACAAACCGCTGTTTTACTATACTTCTAATTTTCTGTAATCTAAACCCAGTGGTTTGTAAGTATTAAGATATTTTGTGTGTGTGTTCTAAGTTCTGCAAAAAAGCAACTTGTCAGGACACCACTTTCCAACCTGACTTAGCTAAAGAAAGAGAGCTGTGCAAGTCTTGATGTCTGTTCAATATCTCAGCTGGAGGTCTCAGAGGCATGTGAAGTGAATGATGCAACTTGAAAAACAGGTAGAAACAAGGGGTAGAAACCAGCATGAGACATCTCAGCATCCCATAAGGGAAGCTATATGGTGGGAATCTGGCTAGTCTGTAACTCAGTGGGGCAAAGGGATTAGGCCAGCTCTACTCCAGCTTTCAGTAGGATTAGCTGGCCAAACAATACAAATGTCAGTGAGAGTTCAGCTTTGCAAAATAGATGTTTCACCAGAATAAAATGAGAAAAAAAAAAGAGGAGAAACAGTGAATTTTTTTAAGCTACTTATATATCTCCACTGAACAGCCCTGCTGAAAATACTAAAACCTGATTTTACAAGAAAGCTGAAATACTTCTGCATTCCTTTGTTCATTGATACTGCCAACAATACTCATAAGCATGCAGAACCATTATACATTCTGTACCCCAGCCATTGAAAGAAATAGTTAACGACAGTTAAACAAGCCTCCTGAAAGACAACATCCATTTATTTGTGGGATGATTTCCCAAGGGAAATGGAAACCCCATCACCTGATATTTCCAAAGCCAAATTTTCAACTACCATGATAGCATGCAGGCAGACACCTGCAACTGAGGAATCAGATGCAGACCAATGCCCTCTTGATATGTCTCTTGCTGACAACTGGCATCACCCCCTTTAACTATTTTTTACGGCACTTACCAGTAAATATGTCAAGTCTGGTGGCTCCTGCATCTCTGAAAACAAGAGTACAAAATTACCTTCCTCTGCCCACAGAGAAAAAAAAAAAGGAGAATACATGTGACTAACAAAGCTGTACCAATTCTTCACCAGGCTCATATGCTTGTATGTTTCCTCATCCCCTACCTGTCCTTTGTTTTGTCTTTAGATTGTAAGCCCTTACAGGAAAAGATGGTCTCTTTTCTAGATGTGTATAGCACCCTTTGGTTATATCAACACCACACAACGAGTCATTTGGACAACAATAACAAGCCCTCTACTAACAGTTGCTGCTGAAGTATCTGAAATGTTACAGTAATCCATTACACTTAAAGCAATATTTATCTCATACTACAGTGTGGTAACTTTGTAGAGGATATCATGTTACTGGCACTCAGTGTGTGTAGACTTAAAATTATTAATTTGCAGTCAAGAAAATTATATTAATTTGAAACTGTAAATAAAAGTTAGAGTCCAAGTGGAGAAAAGTCACTTTCTCCTTTAGAGTCCAATCCTGCATTCTTTGCCTACCCAAATCTTTTGCCTCCAATGAGAGCTGAAGTAATATAAGGAATCCAGAATTATGCCCTTACTTACCCGCAAAGTTCCAGGAGCAGGTTGTTGGATTTCCCCTACAACAGTGGATGGCACCACTAACATCTAAAGCAGAGGAGATAGCTGTGTCCCCCCTAGGTTACCATGTAAGACTCCAATGCTACTGATTGTTCCAAGGGAACCAAAGATCCCCGAACTCAAGCCTTAGCAAAAAGTTTTGGATTTCACCTTTAATAAGTCATCAACAGGACTGGGACAAAATCATTCCACAAAGAGATGTAATTTTAACTTCAAAGCCATTTATATCCATTTGTAGCAAGCTACAGGGATGCCAAAGGGCCCACAACTGATGAAAATGGCCAAGAGCAACGATTCTTACGGGTCCTTCTCAAGCTTTACAGAATTCAGGTGTCTTTCAAAGGAAAAATGCCTGAAGCCAGGCCTTAATGCATTATTTGTTTACTACAACCCTCCAGGAGACACGATGTTCTTTGGCCTTTATCCAAGCCATTCAGATCACAAACATATTGGAGAGAGCTGTCAGATCAGCATCTATGGTTGATACCAAAAGAGACAATAAAAGGATTAAGAATTAGCAAGTTTTAGAATGGAAGCTCTTTCAGAAGAAATGAAGCCAAGGGTACGTCTTCACTACCGGCCGTATCGGCGGGTAGCAATCGATTTCTCGGGGATCGATATACTGTGTCTCATCTAGACGCGATATATCGATCCCCGAACACGCTCCTGTCGACTCCGGAACTCCAACAACGTGAATGGCGATAGCGGAGTCGACATCGGGAGCCGCGGACGTCGATCCCACGCCATGAGGATGGTAGGTAACTCGATCTAAGATACTTCGACTTCAGCTACGCTATTCACATAGCTGAAGTTGCGTATCTTAGATCGATCCCGCCCCAGTGTAGACCAGCCCCAAGAGTGCCAGTGAGGCGGGGAAGGTCAGGAAGCTTAAATAAGTCAGGGACAGTGAAGAAAAAAGCACTTAAATGTTCCTGATGCTAATATGCAACAATCATGATTCTCATATTACTATCTGTGATTTGTTTCAAATCCAAACACTCCAATGAAGGTAGGTCAGAGACTCAGAGCACCAGCTAATGGGAATCTTGGTGACATAAGGTCTAGCATAGAAAAGAAGGCATGATCCAAAGATTAAGTGCCTTAAATGTTGATAGTTTGTCAGTTACTCACCTATTTCTATGAACACCTCAGAGCTACTGATCTGGAAGAAATTCCACGTTTCAGACCAAAATGGTTAATAATGGATTTTAGAGAGAGTTAGTTTGGCATCAAACACCCATTTCCTGTCAAAGTTACCTCCTCTTATCTGATCTTTTAATGAAGTGATATAGCTGAATTATTCACAAATCTTTCCACGGCATCTCACTGATGGCAGAGAAAAGATTCAGATTTCACTGTTGGGTCATGTAGGAGAATTATGCCAGTAACTTTACAGGGATCAGAAGTCTGCAGCAGCAGCAATAGAATAGACAAATATTGGCCCAATAAAACTTTTCTGTACTCTTCCCAATATCCAGGTGCAATCCCTCTTTAATTGCTTCACTATTATTAGCAATTATCCCACATATAATCTTCAAGAGACTAGATGCAATGCAAAATATCCATGGAAAAGTAGTTTTTCCACAAGTGCAGGAGAACTTGGTTAATCCTTTAAGTCACATGCAAAATAAAATGGTCACCTCTCTATTTACTAGGAAGTATTTAATAGAGGGTTCCCAAGGCTTCATATTACCAAAAATACTAGAAACATTTATTAAAATGCCATGGAGAATCATAAAGAACTAAAACTTACCTACACTAGTCATGTCAATCAACAAAGCATATTTTTGATGAGTCATTCCTTGCTTGTCATGTGCCTATACCTAATGACTATCCGGCAAAATTCATTCATCAGAAATATATCTCCCAAACTTTCATTTTAACTAGCAAAATTCTATTGCACAAGTTGAAAGGACATGTCAAGATTTTTCTGCCAGCCAAGATTTTTCTTGGTACTTGAAGAGTTATTCTTACTGAATTTAGCTTAATGAGTCTAACCAGGCAGCTATCTTTTCTATTTTAAAAATGTTTCATAACAGAAACAGGGTCTGACATTCTAGTTCTTGCCACTTGAACTTGGAGATAATAGGAAAACTGTGCATTGAAAACTGGTAGTAGTTAAACCTATAGCACACTGAAGACCTAGCATTACCCTAGGAGCTATTTTATTTTTAGCTATACTCAAAGTTACTAAGTTAAAGAAAAAGTTTAAAAATTCAATTTCTCCATGTTTGAGCATTGTGGCACAAACTACAAAAACCAGCTTTGCATTATGAAATACTTTCCCAGTTAGTGAGTCACGCACAGTGTGACTAATCATTTTGCATACTTGAAAGAATTGGACCTGTTTAAAACAACTAAACTCTTAAAATGAAGCTGTATGTGTGCACAATAAAAATGTTTTAGTTAGTTGATACTTTGGGGTCCCTGCAGCTAGCAAAACTACAGCCAATCACAAGTATCTCCTCAGAGTGTGTTGGACAGCCATTTCCAAGACCTGAGCCCAGTCAACATTAACTAGCAGATGTGCCCTAGGGGTTAGGGCATATTGGAAACACTCTATATTATGAGAAGGGAGAGCACAAAGAAGGGAAAAGAAAAAGGGGAAGAGGTACAAAGAAAGCAGATGAATGGGTGCAGAATAAAGGGGACTTCTCATGCGTCAATTTACTATTAACCACACTGGGCTTGTCTACACTTGAAATGCTGCAGCTGTGCCGCTGTTGCACTTCAGTGTAGACACTCACTGCAGTGATGGGAGGGGTTCTCCCATCAGTTTACTTAATCCACCTCCCCATGGGGTTGTAGCTAGTTCAATAGGAGCATTCTTCCATCAAGCCTAGCACAGTCTACACTAGGGGTTAAGCCGGTTAACTACATCACTCAGGGCATGGGTTTTTCACACCCTTAAGCAATATAGCTGTCAATTTAACTTTAGAGTATAGGCCTGGCCTCAGCATATGTAACCAGGGCCGGCTCCAGGCACCAGCAAAACAAGCAGGTGCTTGGGGTGGCACATTTCTAGGGGCAGCATTCTGGCGCCGGCCATCATAGGTGCCGATTCTGGGGCATGGGGAAAAAGTGCCTCCGCCCCCCCAACTTGCCCCCCCAGCTCGCCTCCGTGCGCCACCACCACTTCTCTTCTCCCTCCTCCCTCCCAGGCTTGCTGTGCATGAAACAGCTGTTTTGTGCAGCAAGTCTGGGAGGAAGGAGAAGCCGAGCGGCGGGCGCCCGGGGGAGGTGGCAGTGGTGGAGCGGAGGTGAGCTGGAGCTGGGAGTGGTCCTCTATCCCCCGTTATTTCCTGCGCCCCCCCACCCTAGCTCACCTCTGCTCCGCCTGCTCCCCTGAACGCGCCGCTGCTCCACTTCTCTGCCCTCCTTTGCCTGAGAGGGAGTGGGGAGAAGCGGAGCGGCTGCACACCGGGGGGGAGCAGGCGGAGCGGAGGTGAGCTAGGGTGGGAGGTCATGGGTGCCCCAGGAATTAATGGGGAGGGAAATGCTGCACGCCTGGGGGAGGAGGCGGGGCTGGGGATTTGGGGAAGGGGTTCAGAAGGGGTGGAGTTGGGGAGGGGCCAGGGGGCATGAAAAAAAAGGAGGAGGGGCGGCCAAAATTTTTTTTTTTGCTTGGGGCAGCAAAAATCCTAGAGCTGGCCCTGTATGTAACACCACCCCAGCATTAACCCACTTGAGAGAGAACACGTATGCAGTGAGGCCTACACAACAGGCCTGCAGCCAAATCCTCCGTAAGACACCTAAGTCTGAACTTACTTGTTTTTGTCACCTTATATGCAGTCTTTGCACCCAAGCCTTCAAACACTGAGCATAGCGTTTGCTACTGTGAATAGTAAGTATCACACCTAGTTTGCAGAATCAGACCTTTTATGGTTAAATTCAATCATTAAAGTTACCATGATTTGCTAGTGAGACACACTGTAGGCCTGATATTTGAGGGACCAGCCCTACGAAATGTTCAGTGACCTCAATTCCAGTGGGGCATCCGGCCTCTCAGAATTAGCGCTTTAAAATGCTTCACAACTTCAATTAATGAAGAACAATTAAAACTGAAGTAGGACAAGTACTGTTTCACTGAGATCATGTCCCATGGTACACTTGTATATAATTTAGGCCGTGTCTATGTTACAGCATTGACACTAGGAGGCTATGCTGAGATAGACAAACTAGCAAAATATTTGTAGTGTAGACAAGGTGTCAGGCAATCCTGAAAATTACTTTATCACTTTCACCTGTGGAAACATTTCTCCACCTCTCACTGGCAGAGTCAGCCTTGCAAAACATTTAAACCCATAAATAAAAGAACTTGGGTCCTACAAGTATAATATTTACCGGGCATTGTCAATCAGTTCAGCAATCGCTCCAAAGAGAAAGTCGTGAGTGGTGCTAAAATAAAGATAATTGTTGGTTAAAACCTACAAGCAATTGGTAATATCAAATCAAGCATCTGTGTATTATGGAATCTACATAAGAAATATGTTCAGTTCCTGACACTGAAATACATGAAATTGTATGAAAGCAGCTTTTAACTTAAGATTCAAATACACACATACTATTGTGAAGGTTAGTGATAAAGATTTCTAAAAACTGAATTTGCAGGCAGAATATGCTGGTCACTCTGCACTTTAACCTGTTATGTATATTGCATTCTCTAATTATGCGTGTTACACATCAGAACATTTTCTACCCTAGTGGTGAAGCAGTTAAAAGGGCTTGTTTTCTGCTATGATATAAGCCAAAAAAAATTTTACACTGTTGATTTTTTTTTTGAAGTTGGTAGAAAAAGCTAATTTCATTTTGTGGCACTGGCAAGTAGCAATACAAGCTCCCTGTGATGCTACGACCTATTAAGAACTATATAGACATCAATATTCTTGAGCCTAGTTCTGGTCTCACAACAGTGTAACTCCATTCCCAGTGCGTTTACTCTCTATTTACTATTCTAATGAGATTTAAAATCAGGCCATATCTCCCCAAGGAGGATTCAATTTCATATTTTCAGATAGTTCAAGGTCAGATCACTAGATCATCGAGATCAGTGAATTTCAACCTATGGTCTGCAGACCCTTGGGGAGCACAGACGATGTCTAAGATTTCCAAAGGAGTCCACACCTCCACTCAACATTTTTTAGGGGCCCACCAATGAAAAAAGGGTGAAAACACTGAACTAGGCTTACTTCCTGTATATCACAGGCCATTAAATTACACCAGACACCCCACACTGAACCCAATAACGTTAGTTAAAGTAAGCACTTTCATCCTCAAGCATCTCTAAACTATTGTGTGCCATTGGCAGAGAACAGGAGAGACTGAGGTGCTACCAATGCCAAAGACCCCTGCAATAGCAAGGAACTGATTAGGTGAGTTATGTCTAGATGATCCCAACAGCAATCTATTCCCCTTGCTGCAGAGGAAGGTCCTCCAAGGTCCTTACCAATATGACCCAGGAGAAATCCCTTCCTGAGCCCATATACAGCAATCAGTCGGACCCTGATCATGTGATCAAGATCCACCAGCCAGACATCTAATTCAGAGGATTCCTTGTACCAACTCAGGAGCATTAGACCCATTCGTGGTCCTACCTCCAGCTGTGGCCAATCTGTGGTGCTTCTGCCACCTCTCCTGCCCCAACAATGCAGCTGGGCAATTGTGCATCTGAGGATAAAAACTTGCACATAAGGATCAATTCATCCTGCATTCAGCAACAGCAGGTGATTTAAGGTACAGGAGCTGGAGAATGGGAGCCAGATAAACAGACTGACTCAAAGGCAGGTGGCATTCTCCACAGAGTTAGGGATTTAGCTCAACTCTGTTAAATACAACTGTGCTTTAAGTCACACCAACAGCTGATAATGCCCACTGCTGCCTGCAAGAATACTAATGGTGCTCTAGTTACGGAACTTGTCAGACTTTTCATTTTAACACTGTATTTTCAAGTTTTATTATAGGGAGATATAAAGAGACACATTATAGACTAAAGCTTGTCCTCAAAATCCTATACTCTCAATGAAGAATTTTTGGCAGAGCATTATTCTAACATTAAAAGAGCATCTGAAATTCAAATATTGTTTATTTGTACATCTCAAACTTCTGAGCTACAAAAATGAAACATGACAGCAACACAGGACTCTTGAGAGAGGGTTTAAACTCTGCTCTTTCACGTAAGGAACAATATCCTTCAATTCCCACCCAAAAGGTTATTTAAGTGGTAATAAAAATCATTACTTCTTGTCCTAACTAAACTACTTTTACTTTGCACCCATATTCCAGCAATTGTGCAGCCACACCAGTGCAAGCAGTAACGTAAGTGCTAGACTAGATAGAGCCCAAGCCCTTTTAGAAAGAGAGTTTTTTAAGCCACCCAAGCACTATGTACAACAGTGCTTAAGTCATTGTTGGCACAAAGGCGGGAAAAATGTGTGTAGCATTTTCTAGTGCAGATGCAGCCTGGGACTCCAACAACCACAGCATTTTTTTTTGCCACTGTTACCTAACCCATTCAAGGGAGAACCAGAATAGATTAGCTGCCAGTGTGTAAAACTGTTGCCTATGTCTCAGCAAGATTAGAAGACAATAGTTAAGACAACAGCAGCCAGTGTACACTAGTTTGTGACCTGTGCTGATTCAGTCTCCTGCAGGCAGCAGCGATGGCTGCTACTGCCACTAGAGTTGCAGTGGTGGTGCAAGCGTGGGAGACAAAATACACAGGAAAAGAAAGCACGTCAGATAGGAACACATCGTAGGCTTCTTAACATTTGCCAGATTTCTTCAGCTTTTCATGCAGGAAGACCAGCTAACTTTTCCTCCCCACAACCAACTTTTATTGAACTCAGGAAGCTACAGTCAAATGGACTGCGCATAGATGTGGGAGTCAGAGGGGTATAGTTCTGTTACTAATTTAGCTATCAAATTGATGTAGGTCCCTTGGACAAGTCACTCAATCCAAATTACCTTAAATGCTTGCTATTTTGGGGTGCTTAGATGCTGGTAATTCCCCTTGCCTTCAGTTGCTGATGTTCAATGCTTCAGGAAAAGAACAAAGCCGCACTCTGGGGCAGAAAATTAAGTACCCAGAAGTAGCAAATGTTTTTGAAAATATACGCTTTAACCCCCGTGCCTCAGTTTCCCTACCTGAGAAATAGCATACCTACCCTTTTAAAGCTCTTCGAGAGCTACAGATGCAAGTGCTTTAGAAGCAGTCGTTGTTACAGACTGAGTGGAGACAGCAGAGGTTTATTTTAAAAGACATTCCCTATGTCAGTGGTCCCCAAGGTGGTGCCCACAGGTGCCATAGCGCCCGCCGGCGCATTTATGTGCCCCCGCCTAGTGCCCAGCAGGGGAGTGAAGCCACAGCCCTGCACCTGCTGGGGACAGAGAACTCCGGGGCCCGAAGGCTGCAGGCGACGGTGTTCTCTGTCTCTGGCAGGCGCGGGGCCGTGGCTTCTCTCTGGCTTCCCCCCTGCCGGGGACAGAGAACTCTGGGGCTGCAGGTGACAGCGTTCTCTGTCCCTGGCAGGCACGGGGCTGCGGCTTTTCTCCAGTTTCTCCGGGGCTGCGGGCGCCAGTGTTCTCTGTCCCCGGCAGGCACGTGGCCCGCCTAATGCCCATCAGGGGAGAGAAGCCACAGCCCTGCGCCTGCTGGGGACAGAGAACTCCAGGGCTGCAGGCTTCATTCTATGTTAAAGTAAGAATAATAAATATATTTGGACCAGCAGTTCAACAATGTTTTACTTTTTAAAAATAAATAAGATGAAAACTGTTTATGATATTTATTTTGTAAAAACTCCTTAATTTTTCTTACAGGTAGATAAAAAAGAGCAAATTCACATGGTAAGGTGAAAGAGTAATTGCCAAATAATTTAATTAATACCTTTTACATGTAAAATTACCCTTTTTATCTTATGGATTCATACATTATGTAATATTAAATATGTTTTTCATATTATTTAATGTACAAATACAAAATAAGCCTTGAAAAACTGTTGGCGCCCGCCACACCCTTCTGAAAACATGAATGTGCTACTGGCCACAAAAAGGTTGGGGACCACTGGCCCTATGTTGTTGAAAGGGAATTGCCAGCACTTGGATGGGAACTGGTTTTACAACAGCTGGAAAGTTCCCCTTGCGAAGTGAGCTGGAGAGTGTAAGGGGCCCGGGCCGGAGGGGGAGTGGGGTGGGTTCAGGACTATCCCTCTAAAGAGCACAGACCCTTTACTGGGGGGAGGCCTGAGTGTATGACTCAGCAGCCCGAGCACACACCGAGAGGGCACAGCCCTTTCCCGCGGCCTGAGCCGCCTGTAAGCACAGGGCCTGCACCCACCGCGCTGCCCAGCGGCTCACGCCTCCTGCCGCTGCCCGCCACACCCCAGCGCCGCGGGCTTCCCACCCGCAGTGCCCCAGGCTGCTGTGACCGGCGGGGGGCAAGGGGGGGCCCGGCGTGCACCAGGCACAGCTCTCCGCGCCCGCCTGGCGGAGCCACTCACGAGTTGGCGTGGAGATAGTCCAGCCTCAGCTCCGCCCTGCGCAGAGCCCCGTAGCGCCCGGCAGAGGCCATCGCCGCCTGAGCCGCCGCCTGAGCCGCCCCCTAGCGGCCGCACGGGGCTGGGACCAGGCGCTCGGGGCGGCCCCTGGCGGCGGCGGCGGCGGCGCGCCACGCAACCGCAGCGCCTGAGCGGGGGCGAAGGGAGCGGAATGTTCTGCTCCAAGTCACCCCTCCCCTGAGGCAGGACCCCGGGGAGGAGCCGCATTTTGCAAGCCAGAGCCTGGCCAATTGCAACAGGAAAGGGGAAATCCCCTCCTAAAGAGAGTGGGCAGAGCTGAACTCCACTCACAGGCGTAGGGACAGTGGGGGAGCTAATAAGGGGCAGGGGATGACCCAGGCCCCTCCTGGGCACCTACAGAACTCCCATAGCACCCACTGCCTCAGCCCCTGGCATCCCCCTAGCCACCCAGAACCACCCAGCATCCTGCGTGTCCCACCTCTCTCAGGCACCCACCAGCCTGCCTCCTGCAGCCCCAAACATCCTTCTCCCCTTAGTCCCCTTGCATCTTCCCAGAACCCATCAGCTCTCCTTGGGCATTGATCACCCCCAGCCCTTTTTACAGAGCTCCTGGCACCATGCATAACAGTCTCCTACACAAAGCCTCTTGCCCATCGCTCAGTCATGCAACACTCATAATGCTTTCACAGAGCCCCCTTTTCAGCCCCACTCGCAGTTAATTTAGAATGTTTAAGCCTTAATTCCTCTCACAGTATATTTAAAAGGGGGAACTGTTTACAGTAGAACAGTCAGAATTGCCCTTTTGAATAAAAGGACCTCTCTTTTCATCCATGCAGAAGGACTCTGGATTCATTTTATTTAACATTCGGTTTTAATGTTTTTAAAATGCCAATGAACTGAAGCAGTAGCTTTCCTAAGGTTTATCACGTCTGTCAAAGTATTTTTTCTTTTTAGCTTTTATATTTTTGGATTTTTATTTCAAATGGCATGTTATAACAACATTCAAAAGTATGGCATTTAAAACAGACTCCACTATAATTTGAATAAAACCAATATTGCAGTATGACCCGGAATTCTTATGTAGTTCATATGTTAACCATGTGTTCCAAAAAATAAGAAAAAGAAACAAGGAGAGAGGAAGTCTTTCATTAAAATGTGCCAACAATTCTGTGAAGCTTTACCAAATATCAAAACATTGCAATCCAATGCATTTAAGTTGGTTGTCGATTATACTTCTGCTGTTTACACAAATATGAAGGGATTGCTCCTGTTGAAGTCAGTGACTTCAATAGCAGTGGAGTCAGGCATTAAAACCTAGAAAGTAGCATGGAGGTGGGGTTTCTTTGTACCAAGTGATGATGGCGACCAACAGAAAAAAAATCACCAAGTTGACCAAACTCTGATAATACAGGCTATGGAGCTGCTAAGCAATTTTTTTTGCACCATGGGGACTTATCATGGCAATTGGCAATGCTGTTCAAGTGTATTATGTCATTGACAACAGGAGACATATTACACAAATTTTCACATGGGGCTGGAAAGCAAGCCTGCCCTGCACTTACTCCACAGTGGAAGCTCCTGTCCTGTGGGGATGGGCTCAGCTCTTCGTTCTGCTCATTGTAACATGGCACATGGGGTCATATGGCACTGTGACACCATATGCCATGTTGCAATGCCACTCAGTCACATTTGGCCCCTGGAAGGGCAGCCACACCACACCTCACTCATGGATCCTGGCCAGAGGGACTTAGAACATGGTGGGAGAAGTGAAGATCTGCCTGTGCCATGTGTTTCCCTTTTCTGCGTGTCAGAAAACCTGCTACAGGGACATTATATCCAAGTTGAAAGGACATAGGGCTGGTCGCATTTTGGTAGCTGTCCCTCACCCACCCACAGGCACATAGAGTATACTCAAGCATTGAAAGCAAGAGCTGGTCCATCTAGCAAGCCCTGTGAGGGCAGCAGAGTTGAGTTGTAATTTCAGGGAGTTTAGAGAGGGAACGAAACAGTTTATTTTGATATTGTTTTAAATGTTAGACTTGGGTTAAACGTGCAAATTACTTTAAAACAGCCAGACTCAACCAGTCCTCTTCTCCTCCCTCAGCTGAAGGCTGGGAAAGTTATGGCTTCAGTGGCAGCCTATAAAGTATGTCTTTGCTCCAGTCTTCCAGCAAAAGGTAATGAATCTAAGACGTGAGTGGTCTGATTCTCCATCGTAAGCCACCTTGTGCCATTATGTACACCAGAGAAAAATGAGGGCAGAGTGACTATAAAAAGCTACCAAACCAGCAAACAGTATTTATATTCACTTGGCATTGGTGAAAGTGACTGCAGAAACAGGACTGATATTTCCAATGGGAAAAAACAAACAGATTTGTTTTTGAAGAGATCAACAATTTTGAGCCACAGTTATATATCATAAGAATTCAATACAGGGCAACAACAGTTTCTTTTGCAGATCACCTTTAAGACTGCCCTTTCTCCTAGGAAGATAGCAGAAAGAGGATGAGACAATTCTATAGTTAGTGTTGTTTATAGACCCTTAGCAACACAATTACTTAATTTGGGTTCCACTCTCTACCCACCTCTCATTACAATTATGAGTGGTTTTTATTTATGATACAGTACATATTTTCTAATCTCAATTCTTTAAGTTTTCCATTCAGGCCCAGAAGTTGGAGTGAAAATGTTGTCCTGGCTGGGCAAATCAAAAACTATGACTACTCAAAGTAAGCGGGCTAACCTAAAATGTGACACTATTCTCAGTGCTAGAAGCTATAAAATGCACATAAATGGCTCAACCTCATCATGATAAACACTTAATGGTATGACAATAACTCTTCTGTGATGCATTTTAAAAGTGTCATGCTTTTCAAGTAGGAGCGAATGCTAGTCCTATTAGCTATCATTCACAATAAATGATCACCATAGCTCTTAATTTGATCCTATGCACAGCACACACGCTCATCCATATATACTGTCACCTGAGAAAAATAGGTAATAATGAGCACGCATTACGTGCTATAGGAGATCTTTGAAAGCAGACAAGCCATCAGTATGCATTTAAACATTCGAGACATGCTGAGGGTTGTTTCTAAGGGTTTGTCTTCATTGCAGTGTTAGCTCAAGATAGAACTTGAGTATTGGCCCCAGCCTGACTCCTGCCCACACATAAGAATCTCTAGCTTGAGTTAAGTGGTGCTTTAAGCTCATACTAGATGGCCCATCAGGGGGTTGTTGAAGCTTAAGTGCTGCTGAGTTAGTAAGCCACAGTCAACTTGAGTTCTGGGAGACCCCCAACACCTTCCCAAAATTCCCAACCTGGGGTATTTGTTGTTTTTCCCCCTGTCTTATAACTGGAAGTTTTCCACACTGTATCAATACCTTACATTCATGGTTGAAGCCCATCTTGCACATGGTTCTCTGGCCCATAGCATTTGTTCTAGCTCTGCTATTGCATTTGTTCAGTAAGATGTCAACTAAGAGAGGGGACACTTCTAGCCAGTGTGTGCTAGCATGGGTCAGGCTGACACTCAGCTGCTTGTTCATTTTGCCATGGTGGTTATGGTTAGGGGTGGGGGATATGACAAAAGAAGCTTGTCATTCCCTGTGTTGAACCAATCTGTACAAGGAGATATGTGGGGTGTAGTAAGATGAGGCCCTGAAACATAAACCCTTATCAGAGGCCCGGTATGAGGCCTAAGGCCTGAACTAAAGTAATGGTCAAGACTTTGCTAACATAAAGCAAAGTTAAGCTGTGAGCCAGAGGCAGGCCCTGCTCACAGAAGCTGGCAAGGAAAGGGCTGATGCTGCGAAAAGGGACGTACCTAAAAGGTACTGGACACCAGATATCAGAACATTCGCATACTTGTACATTCCACACAGATAACAAGGAACAAGCTGACCCATCCCAATGACAGGGCCAAAGGGGTAATATGATGGATAGAGTTGTTTTGTTCGAACCAACATGTACAAGGTGAGAGGTGGCACCTTGCTACATAGTGGGGTTGTACCTTGCTACGTAAAGGGGTTGCACCTCAATATGTCAGGAGTGATGTGTAACTTGTTTGTCCCTCTGTATAAGACTGCACCCCTGAATGGATGTCTTTGTTCAGCCTAGGGGGCAGTGGAAAGTCCCGCCACTGACTGAGCTGGTCCATTGTCAGGGAGCACATATGTACTGGGTAGCAGCACTTTAGCAGCACCTTGGACTTCTATGCCAGGGAGCTGGAAACTGTACCCGGGTGCCTTCGTACCTTACTTGAGTCTGTGGTCTCTCGGAGTCTGCTGTGTTAGCTATCTGCGCAGAGCTGGGGCAGCACACAGAGGGAACACACACACAGCCAATTGATCTCAACATTGAACAGAGCAGAGCACCACACCAGTAGCGTCTGACGACATTGGGGAGGGTGGGCAAACTAAGACTCTGACAGGCTTCATATTTGTGAATCACAGATGGAAATCAAGTAGGTTATCATGCAGATCATTTGCAGCTGATATTGGACTGGGTCACAAATTACTGCTGGCGTCAATGAGCATGAAGCTGAGAACAACCGAAAAATGTGCCAAGAACTAAGATCTATTACGTGGACAAATTGAAAGAGCCAGGTAGTAGGAAAGAATAGAAAGAAGCCACAAAGAAAAACCATCAGTTCTTTGGTGAAAGAAGAAACAATCATAGAAGAGATATGAAAGAGTGTAAAAAATGGGATTATGAGAGTGGCTGAATAAGCAACAGAATGAATGTTTTGAAGAGCTGTACAACATGCAGAACACAAGTAGATGAAAAGGACAAGGAGAAGTTTTCCAGTATGAACAAGGGAGAGCCAGAATTTGTAGAAGTAGTAAGGATCTCTATAGACAGCTGAAAAAGAAAAAGGCACTGGGAAGTGAGAACATAACCACAAAGCTGCTGCAAGCAAGTGAGGAACACATGGTAAAGGTGATGCACGAGCTATTCAACAACATTTGCAAACAAGAGCAAGGGCTGAGCAAATGGAGGAAAGCAATAGCAGCACCGGGGGAAATTGGAGACAAGAGCAAAAATAAGAACTACACTGGAGTCAGCTTAAGGAGTGTGCTTCAAAAAGCATTCACCAAGACATTGCAGAAAAGAAGGATGTGGAAGCAGTGGCTGCAGAGGAACAGGCCAGATTTAGACTAGGATGAAGTACAATAGATCAGCTATTTGTGATAAGATTGATCTTGAAGAAGTACACAGACTACAATCGAGCTTGTAAAACAACTTTATAGACATCAAACAACTTTTTGGTCACATCGGGCAGAAAGGTTGTGGCAACTTTTGAGATTAAATGGTATCTTCAAGAAACTGATTAAACTAACAGAAAACATATACAGCGTGCCAATGAGTGTGGTTAGAGTATACAAGAAGTTGACAAAAAGATGACGACTGTAGGAGTGAGACAAGGATGCATGCTAGTACCAGATTTGCTCAACTTTGTACTGGAAGCAGTAATGGCTAAAGCACTGAAAGATGAAATGGAAGGAGTCATGCTATGTGGGAGGACAATGATTAACTATAGTTTCACAGATGATATTGACCTCTTAGCAATGACCAAGGAGGCTCTACAGAGAGTAACCAACAAGAAAACCGGGATGGCAGAAAATTAGGACTGAAGACGAGCATGGAGAAGAATCAGAAGAATAGAGGAAAAGGTAAAATCAGAGACAAAGAACTAGAACAAGTGGAAAAAATGTGTGTAACTTGGCTAGTATAGAAGAAAGGGAATTGTGAAGAAGACATAAAAAGAAGAATCAGACTAGTTACTATGGCATTCAGAAAACTTGGCAAGACTGGAAGGATAAGGACATTTTGATAATGAAAGTCAGCGTATATGAGGCAACTGTAATGCTGATAATTGCTGCATGGGTCGGAATGTTGGAATATGAGGAAACCTGATGAATGAAAGATACTGACTGCAGCAATGGCCTGGCCGTGGGGAACACAGAGTTTCAAGACTGAAGAAAATAGTGATAAGAAAATTGTTAGGTGTCATGGAGTGCTCTCAATACGAGGGTGTCTCATCCTGGCTGGTCTGGGGATTAGCTCTGCCAGTCTGACACCTCTTCCTGCAGCTCATTCACATTCCCTGCCATGCCTCTTTCTCGCTCTACAGTTCACTGTGCTCTCTCTTCGTGGCTTGGGCCTTTGGCCAGGTTACTGTAGTTTTCCTCTTCTGGGGGGTGTATGTACCAAAGTCTCTCTGTACCGACTGTCCCAGGCAGTCTTCCAATTCACTGCCCCTCAATGGTGCCACTTCCCCAGTGGCTGGTAAGGGAACCAAAGCCTGTTTACTTCTTTGGGCTCCAGCCCCTGGACCCTAAAACCAGCAGCTAAGGTTTGCACCGTCCCACACCTTGCTGCTCTTTCGCTGGGCTGCTTCCTACATTGCCTCTGTCAGGCTCCTTCGCCACACTCCTCTGGGCATGCCCTTCCATCTGGGCCAAGCTCCCTTCTCTTTCCCTAGCCTGAGAGAGAGGGACAGCAGACCGCCTCACTGCAGCTCACTCTGCCCTCAGCTACCTGGTTTTATACAAGTCCCACCTGTTCCTATCCAGGTGAGCCAATGCTAAGTAACATTTTTATCCATGACCTAGGAAAGAAAAAAATACTCACTGTTAAAGTTTGCAGATGACACAAAATCTGGGGGAGCGGTAAGTAGTGAAGAGGACAGCTCACTGACCCCTATATAGATCTGGACTGCCTGCTAAGTTGGGTGTAAGCAAACAATATGCATTTTAATATGGCAAAATGTAAACGTTTACATCTAAGAACAAAGGATGGAGACTATACTTACAGGATGGGGGACTGTATCCTGGACTGCAGTGACTCCGAAGAAGATTTGGGGTTGTGGTGGATAATCAGCTGAACATGAGCTCCCAGTGAGACACTGTGGCTAAAAGGGTTAATGCGATTCTTGGACTCATAAAGAGGGGAATCTCAAGGAGGAGTGGAGAGTTATTTCACCTGTTTTTGGCACTGGTGCAGCTCCTGCTGGAATACCATGTCCAGTTCCGGTGTCCACAATTCATAAAGGATGTTGATAAATGGGAAGAGAGTTCAGAGAGGAGCCATGAGAGTGATTAAAGGATTAGAAAACCTGCCTTGTGATGGACTCGAGGAACTCAATCTGCTTAGCTTAACAAAGATCTTAACAGTCTGTAAGCTACATAGGGACCAAATATTTAATCATGGGCTCTTCAATCCAGCAGAGAAGGATATAACACCATCCAATGCCTGGAAGCTGAAGCTAGACAAATTCAGACTGGAAATAAGCTGTACATTTTTAACTATGATGGTAATTAATTAAGATTGGATGTTTTTCTAAAAGATCTGTTCTAGGAATTCTTTTGGGGAAGTTCTATGGTCTCTGTTATACAGGAAGTCAGACAGGATGATCACAATGGTCCCGTCTGGCCTTGAAATCTATGAAAAATATTACACTGAAGTGCAGCCCCCTGCCATGTGCTACATTTACAGAATGAGCTTGATGTGCTATTTCATGATACAAAATTACATTTATGTGTACATGTAAAAAATAACCGTTGGGGCATATTAGAAGCCCAGCTTGCAAAGTCCAAAGGGTACGAAGAGATGCACGTAAGACAAATCTGAACTAAGCACTGTACCCTGCCCTCTGTCTGCACCGACTGCTTACACGTAGCTGGTGAATGATTTATAAACCTAAAGATAGCAAAGTACGAAATGCATGAATATCCATAGTTAAGCAAGAAGAATGTTTTCCAGACTACACTTGATGTCTCTTAAAATGGTTCAAGTTGCTGTGTCAGTTCTGTTGCTTACAGGTAAGCACCTGGTACTGTTATTCGGTCATTGTCTTATTTCATACGAAAGAGTTAGCCAGGAGAAGTGGTACTGCAGGCATCGCAGTACTAAAGCAGAGGTATTCTAAAAGACTGAAGGGTACAGCAGAAAGAGCATGGGCTGGTGGCTTGAGCACAAGACTAGGTAACAGGATCTCTGAGTCAAAATCCTGATTGTGCTCCTTGTCTATGGCTTTAGGCTAATCATTTAGCCTCTCTCCTCTTTCCCATCTTTAAAACAGGGATAATACTGCTTACATAGCTGGAAGAGGTTTTCTGAGGATGAATGGGTGGTTTGTGAAATGCTAAATGCTTATTATTTTTAAAAATAATTCTGTAAACTTTATTCTTACCTTACCTTATTACTAGTTATTGAGAAAACAAATAGCTCATATGCATGCATGGTCCAACTTGACATAAGAAGCTCATGATTTTTCAAACAAGTTAGGGCACCTAGTTTTCAGAGGGCAGATACTCACCACTTTCTGAATGTTAGACCCTTAAAAGGTATCTGAAATTGGGCACCCAAAGTCGCTAATGATTTTTGAAAATGTCTGAAGTTGAACTGTAGTTGCAGTGAAATGTCACTATGGCTAAGAGAATGCACTTTTCACCTAAACCCAAACTAGCACCATAATTATCGTACATGCTTTAAGACTGCTGTGTTCTACAGTCAGTAACCAGATATAACAGTAGATTTATGCTGATCGCTTACATAAAGAGGTGTTCCCCTGCATGTGAATGTATTAACTGCCAAACCAAGTATTTTTGAAAGTGTTGATCCAGGAACCCCATGCAACCGACTGTATCTAATGACAATAAAGAAACTGTGCCATTGTGACTTGTCCCAACTTAACCAAAACATAACACTTAGGAAACATGAACTAATTAATCACCTATGACTCATGAACTAAATATGGATTCTAGACCTGGCTGAGACCAATTTTTCTTCTTGAAAGGCCTACAGAGACACACCAAACATCTGGCAGAGGGGGAGCAATAATTAAAAACAAGATTTGTGGTGAAGGGGAAACTTGTTACAGAGTGAGACTATTTATTAACTCCTCCCACTGCTGTTTTGGCCAAGCCCCTTGTCCCTCCTACAAAGCCCCTTGGATGCATGGACTTACTGAAGCAGTGCTCCATAGGGAGGGGAACAGAAGGAATATGCTGCATGTTCCCCATCCCTAGTGGATATGTTGGCAATGTTGTGACTCTCTCTGCATGTGAGGTGTGGGGAGGGGCACCTAGAGGCCTTGCTTTCCAAGATTTGATAGGACCTCACCCATTCCACTTGTCTGGTCTGCTCTGCACTTAGTCCTCCTCTTAATCAAACTTTACAACAGATGTTGGTTGAGTAGAGGGACTTACACCTTTCATGGGTGCTATTCCCTCTACCTGCACTGCACTTACCCTCATTAAAGCCCACCACAAAACCTACATTCAGTTTAGCTCTGAGCAATAAAGTATCGTGATATTAATTTTTGAGAAATGCTGTTTCTCCCTATCTCATTTTCTTTTCCATCTTTCACAACCCCCTTACTTGTGCTCTTTTTCAGGCTTTCCTTACAACTAATATTAACAGGCTCTTACAGCCCCTTTTGATCATTGGTTATGTACAGTTCAGCCATTCATTAGCAACGAAGGGTCTTTTAGTAAAAATCAAGGCAGTGAGGATTAAAACATGCCCCACAGGATCTGCTGGTTAGAACCTTACACTTCACCATCCTTCCAAATGACTTCCAGCAGCACCAGTCTCCCTCCCCTGCTTTGGGAAGTGTGTTATATAGTGATTGAAACCTTGGGTTTAGTCTTGGTTCTACCACAGAGTTATTGTGTGACCTGATGCTGGAAAAATCAAGAATAGGACAAAAGTAAAAGAGGCTGTCATAGTTAGAACTATAAAGGCAAACAAATAGGGCCAAAACTTTGAAATTTGAGTTCCTTTACCCACGTTTAGTTACCTAATAAGAAATGGCCAGTATTTCGGAGCTCCTGAGTATCCACAGCTCCAAGTGAATTATTTGGTTATTTAGATTCTTCAATCTTGATATAAGGGCCTACATCCAAATACAAATATTTTGGCCTAGGTTTATATTTTATGAGGTTTATATTTCAAATGTTTACAAGTTACCAATTTTACAATAAGTCAGATCAAAACTTAGTTTTATATCTTTTGACTTGATCAGTGATCTCAAATCACAACTTATAACATAGGTGCATAACATGCATCTCAAAGGCAATCTGTGGAAATCTAAAATGCATCCCATAGCAACCCTCTTCCTGTACCTGAAAAGGGTCATGTCCAATCAGCAAGTTTTGATCTCTGTGAAGTTTCACATGATCGCTCATAGTTAATGTAGCAAGCAGCAATTTCTATATTTCTCCAAAGGACTCAGTATACTGCTCCCAGCCCTCAGAAACTTTCAGAGGAATTGACAATGACTACAGATAAGAATCAAATCCAGATTTCTCTTGACTCTGCAGAGCATTATCAAACCCCATCTCATGTTTGTCATGAATGTGTCTAGCACATAGTATGAAATGAATTATTCTGATTAGGACAACTGAAACAGATTTCAAATCGCAATGGGTTTGAAGCTGCAAAATTCTGGTCCATGTTCTTGAATCTTCAGTACATTTTGTGTGTGTGTGTGTTGGGGTGGCGGAGGGGGAGGGGGGCAATATTTGAAGCTGAGATTCTGACATGGTTTTGGCTCATTTCTAACTTTAGGGAATAACCCTAAGCAGCAGCATTCAGTTTACCTTTTCAAAGTACTCAACACGTCAATATCAGCAACGTTAACAGGACCAAAGGGTCAGAGGTTGAGAGTTCAGCTGTAATCCAGGTAGTGCTAGCTTGAATATCTGATATCACAGACAAGTCTGCTTTTTAAATCTGACATTCTGACCAGGCACATTCAAAGCTGATGGTTAAAAGAAATATTACGCAAAAGGAGAAGGATTGGCTCCATAGCAACTGCAGACTTTACAAATTTTAAAGTTCTACTGCTGTACATAATTACTTATGGGTTTTGAAATAATGGCAGACATGCAAAAACAAGGGGAAAAAAATCAGAAAATAAAGGAAGAAAAAGTAGCTTTATTTGCTAATGTGCATGGAAACCAATTACTGAAACATTGCTACCCTTTGACACATTGTTTTAAAGATTAAAATGTATGGGGTAAATATCAATGGTCAAAATAAATCCTATACTTCAGTGGAGTTGCATAAGGGATAGATATAGTCCCAATTGTCAAAGCTTGCCAATTAGTAGTGAAATACTAGTGCTGACTTAAGATCTGGGAGCTGCATCCCATATAGTCAAGATTTTCAAGAGTGGATAAAGTTTGGATCCCAGGTCCATAATTAGACATGGATATAGATGGTGATTTTTCCATGAGTGTTAAGCACACAGCAGCTCCTATTGCTCAGCACTTCAGAAAAATCACACCATCTATATAGATGTGCAACAAGGCTCAGGAGTTGAACTTTAAGCACCTATTCTTAAATCTTTCCTTATATTACAATAATTGTACTGGGATCCTTCTAGCCTGGAGTTCCACCAGGTGAACAAAAGGAACTCTCTTTTGTGCACTCCTGGGATTTGTGCTCAGCTGGCAATCATTATCTGAAATCTGTCCTTGTGCAGCAGATTTAAAGTCCCACTCAGGACTTGTGTTAAGGGTTTAAACACAAGTTAAACTAAGAGCTACACTCAAGTTAATTTTACCCTCTTTGTATATTTGACCTGCCTCAGTTCATTCCATCCTAGTATTTAAATCCAATTAATTTTCCTTTCCACAGCCAAGTTTTGACCTTCCAGGCTGGATTGAGTACACATTCACTAATTGAACAGAGATGACAAGAGTCAATCAGATTCTCTTGTGACAGACTGTACTCTTATGTTCACCACTTTTACAAAGCTATGATAAATTTTGTACCAAGTATGCCTTGTGAGGTATCATTTGAAAACTCATCATTCACTGATCAGTATTGTCCTGGTAAAATATGTGTGGCAACATTGTACGTAACATTGATGATGTTACTAAGGCATATCCCAAATCTGGAGAAGCAGCCCAAACCAATTCCTCAGAGACAAAAGGAAAAGTGATGCCTCAGCCAGGTGTCAATAGAATCAAATGGACTATCACCTAGGTAAATGGCCATTATTTGGCAGGAAGACTGGTATGAACCAGACATTTACATCTTGGCGGGGGAGCAGCTGGGAGTTCCTGTGTGAACAGATTGGCTACCCCTGAACCCCAGCTGGAGATGATTCTCAAAGCAGAGGAAAAGAAATAAAAATGAGGAACAGAGGACACGTATAATCTCTTTCCCCTCATCTCCACTTATGGCATCAACAACATTTGAAAGACAAAAGGAGCATCATTGAACTGAGGGAGGGGTACTGGTTGAAAGATCCAGCCAGACTGCTGTAAATATGTAGTGAAAGAAACCTTGTAGCTTTAAATTCACTTAGCTTGTTCAGTTAGGTATTAGTTTGTGTTCTACCTTTTATTTCTTTGTAATCAATTCTGATTTTTATGGCTCCTTACTTGTAATCACTTAAAACTCATTTTTCTATGTTAGATAAACTTGGTTTATCTAAACCTGTGTGTGTTTGGATTGAAGTGTTTGGGAACCTCCTCTTGAGATAACAGGATTTGTGCATATCATTTTCTATTAACGGAATGATGGACGTTCTATGAGCTCGTGTTGTCCAGAAGGAAAGAGCTGTACAAGGACGTATATTTTGGGGGACAAGTGTGAGACTGGGAATTTGTTGGTATCACTTCGCAATACAATTCAGGAGTGCCTGGCTAGAAGCACTCATGTAACTCAGCTGGGAATAATTTCCATGCTAGAGGCTGTGTGTGACAAAGGCCAAGAGTGGCAGCTCTCACAGCAAAGCAATGTAAAAGGCACCCCAGGTTGGAGAATTGAGGGGACACAGCTCTTCAGCAGTCCAGATTGTATCCTGGGGAATGTAACATTTCTTCACGGTCAAATTTAATCTTGTGCCAGTTTTCACTAATCCACAATGCGATGCTCTCAAGACACTGGGACAATAGTGATAACTATTGTTTATATCTCCAGGGAAGACCAAACTCTCTGCCTCAGACAGTGATTATAAAAACTAAGCCACCAAGCATGACTTGGTGACTTTAATAAGATTCATTTTAGGTGTGAGAATATTTAATGAAGTCTTCCAAAAACATGAGTGATATATGCAGGGAATCAAACACTCAACCTGGTAAAAGCTGCTGTAATCCTCACAGCAGCTCACTCCTCAAAGATGTTCCTTTTATCTTCCCCTTCTGGCCATGACTCTGTATTATTCCTACATAATATTTTCATCCTGAGGGGAAAAAAGAAACAGTAACAGAGTAAAAACTTACATATCTAACATTGTTTGACCTTCTTACCACTGACTTATCTTTGTTTCACTGGAACTTCCAATATTCGGTGTCCCTAAGGATACTATTATGCACTGTGAGCAATTGACCCCTATCCATCACACTTGCTCACAGCTGGATGCGCCAACATTCTGCTCTTCTAATTTTGGTGCAAGAGTGCTGCTAGATTTGGAATTGGATACAGCAGAAAATTGTTAGGTAAGACTTGCATCTATAAAATACTTATTTGAAGATTATAAATTCTTTTACAAACATTAATCAAGCTGTTCAACAAGAAGAGAGGAATTACACCCATTTTACAGAAGCACAAATTGAGGCATAGGTTAGGGAACATGTCTTAAGATCATACAGGGTGTTAGGAGGCAGAATGGATATGGAAACCAGACCTTCTGACTCCCAATTCTGTGTCTGAGCCACAAGACCATCTTTTCTCTTTGTTCTAACAGCATTGTATGCAGTTGTCTGTTTACAAACAGTCAAAAAGTTCCTTTTGTGTATGTAATTTCTCAGTAAAATGCCCCACTCATTCTTGCACAGATTAATTCTGCATGAGAAAATGAGAATACATTTCTCATGGAATGGCATTTTCCATTGGCTACTGGTGCAGTCTAGGAAGAATATGTATCCATTAAAAATTTAAGCTAATACCTTTAAAACATAGAACTTGCCACCAGTGGAGTCAAGCTAAAACATCACTGCCCCACAAAGTAGATATTATATGCTCATTCTTTGAAGAGAAATATTACAGCTACTCTGTTTATGCTTTTTATTGTAACTCACCAAGAAGTCACAAGGCCAAAAGTACTCTTTGGCAACAAAACTTAAGCAACATCAATGATTCCAACTAACTACATTTTTTTCAATTAAAAAGGTTAAGTCTTATGATAGCTGCAATTAGGGTGACCAGATGTCCCGGTTTTATTGGGACAGTCCTGATTTTGGGGTCATTTTCGTATATAGGCTCCTATTACCCCCCATCCAGGGCCGGGTCCAGACCCCAGTGCGCCAAGCGCGCGCTTGGGTGGCGTCCCACGGGAGAGCGGCAGGCGGCTCCGGTGGACCTCCTGCAGGCATGCCTGCGGAAGGTCCGCTGGTCCCGCGGCTCCAGTGGACATCCTGCAGACGTGCCTGCGGAGGGTCCGCTGGTCCCGCGGCTTTGGTGGAGCATCCGCAGGCATGCCTGCGGGAGGTCCACCAGAGCCACGGGACCAGCGGACCCTCCGCAGGCACGTCTGCAGGAGGTCCACCGGAGCCGCGGGACCGGTGACTGCCAGAGCGCCCCCCGCAGCGTGCCGCCCTGCTTGGGGCGGCGGAAATCCTAGAGCCACCCCTGCCCCCATCCCCGTCCTGATTTTTCACTTTTGCTGTCTGGTCACCCTAGCTGCAATGCACATTATGGTGTTTATTTTTGACCAAAGTTCAAGTATCTCACCACAGAATAGTAATGACGTTCGCAAAATATGTTCAATATGAAAAAAAATAAAAATAAAAATATATGCCTAGATAGAAGCTCATAGTAAGTTGACTAAGAAATATTACACTCTCGGTAAAAGCCTTGTTTGAATCTCTTGAACTCTGAAACAGCCATGTATTACTTGCATGCACAAAGGCAGAAAATATTTCTCTGTGGAATTTTTCTTGCTTTCAGAAAACCAGGAGTAATTAGTTATTTCCTAGTCACCTAAGAAACAGCATTTTATGCTTAAAACTAAGACAATTTGCATGGAATATGCATTAGCTCATCTGTATAGTTGGTTCAACCGAAGAGTAGTTTTATTTGAAGATGACTGGATTTCTGCTTCCTGTTTCTAATCACGTTAACTTAGTGTTTGAGCAAGCAAAGCATAAGAAGCATATCAAATGTTGGCTAGAAGACCTTTTAGGAAATCTAGTCCATCTTTCTGGCAAAGCAAAATTGTTTGATCTAGTATTATAACTATTTTACATTTATATTCCAATATCTGAAGATCAGAGCCAGATTGGGCCCCATTTTAGCCTATTTATGAACAATGACATTTTCTCTTCAGTTTTCCAGTCTAGTTTTCAAGTGCTTTTTGGATCTGAAAAGCAGCAGCACTGTAAATATATGCAGCAGTTTTACTCCACAAATCTGTTCCCTGTACGTGGTCTTGCTAGTGACAAATGAAGGTTTTTACTCCCGTTAGCCCAGCAGAACTGACACTACTGGGCTAACTGTGAGGGAGTGAACTGGATTCTATCCATTATTGTGCATAATCAACATAAGGGTTTACTAAGTTCAAATCAGTTTCCCTGTACAAACTCAGTAGAAGCCGTGGAGTTGGATAGAGGTCAGTGATTCCATAGTTTGGCCTGCACAACTCCTAGTACTGGATGCAATGTGCAAAGAGTACAGAACTCTGCTTGAATCTATAGTCTTGTATAAACACAGAAGTTGCACCAGTTTAATATAAAGTGTTGTTTTAAACCAGTTTAGCTAAAATGGGGGCAATCCTGTGTATGGACACACTTATTTCAGTTTGAGTGACTTTTTTATTTCAGTTTTTAAACCAAGAGTGTCCACACAAGTTTGTACAAGTTTAACTACACTGGTTTAAAATAACAATTTAAATTAAACTGCAACTTTTTTGTATACACAAACCATAAGATCTGAAGTTAAGGTTGCAGAGGGAAAGGGAAAACCTTTTACTATATTAAGGGTATGTCTACACTACAGTAGCACAACTACAACACTGCAGCTGCACCACTCTAGTGTAGATGCGTCCCACATCAATGGAAAGGGTTTTTCCGTCTATGTAGTTAATACATCTCTTCAATAGGTGGGAGCTGGATCAATGGAAGAATTCTTTCACTGACCTAGCTGCATCTACAGTGGGGGTTAGTGTGAGAAACTGATGGGGATGGTCAGAGCCATGGCAGTTGGGCCTATGGTTGGAACCAGGGTTTAGAGCCAGAATCAGGAGTCCGGAGTGGGGCTGGAGCAAGACCAGAGTAAGAGCAAGGCTGGAGCAGGCTAAGGCACGTGGAGTCTGTTACCACTATCAGACAGGGGAGAGTCTGAAGCCTTGAAGTGACATTGAGCAGACTGAGCTGCTCTTTCTCCTGTGAGGCTTATATACCTTCCCTGAGATTCACTAGACTAGCACCTGACTTGTGGATTGGTTGGAGCCTACCACAAGCATGACTCATCAACCCATGGGGTTTAATCAGGTTCCAGTTCACAGGTGACTCCATCACCTTACAGTTAGGATGACCTAACTCTGTTTCATAGGGTACAAAATTTTTCACAGCTCTAAGCAATAGCTAGGTTGAGCTAATTTTTAGATGTCGACCAGACATACGGTGGAAATAATGAGACAAATAGAGAACACGTCTTGTTGAGAGGAATTCTCATTTCACAGAGAAGATGATCTGCAACAGGGAGGGACTGAAAAGTCTCCCCAGAACAAGCTGAGAGCAAGACCAGAAACACAACACCTCTCCATCTATGAACTAGGCCCATTCACCAAGTAGCTTCCATGGAACCACTGATGGAGATCAGGGCCCCTCCCTGTGACTAACCCCTGCCCATCCCGGATGGTAAGAGTAGAGAACACATGTATTTGCTATAGTACTAATAACTTAGAGTAATAAGAGAAAGGGTAGTAGAAGACATGAAAAGGTAGAAGAGGGAAGGAAGGAGGGGCATGGAGGGAGAAGAAGAGTTTTGTATTGTCTGGTCTTGCAACTTGGACATGTTGTGACATTGTGTAATTCTATTGGCTAGCCTGTGAAATGTGTGGTATTTGGAAACAAACAAGCTTTAAATCATTTATGTTTTTATACTTTTCATTGTCTATTTTTTAATGAAAATCAATACAAAAATCACTCACACACCAAAAAGAAAAGGGATAGTAAAGTCTAGATTACTTTTTGCTAGCTATGTTTTATGTTTTTTATTTCTCTCAGAATTGATAATGATCAGTTTAAGCAATTCCCCTTTCTGACTCTCCCTGGTGGACTGTTTATGTTACACACACAATAAAGTGGAATGATTCATTTTTAAATAACTTCTCCCATTTGGATTTAAATGAAAACTTGCAGAAACCCTTCCACAGGACGTAGGTTTGTAAAATCTTGTTTTTACAAAAACCTAAACTTGTGGCCTAATTTGGATTCAAATATTCCTTTTGAACAAGCTCTAATACATTGGTTTAGGGTTAACATTGTTCTGTGAAGGAATGACTCATGATTACAAATTTATGTAAAGTGTAAATTCTAAAATAACACACAAACATTATGACATTGCACCACTTCCATTTCAGGTGTATTGGGAGCACCATTTGTGTCTGAAGAAGAAGCAAATGAGTTTATACGACTTAAAAGACAAACACCATATTCTCAGAATTATTGGGATCCAAGCAACAGCCAGAATGCATGGGGTTACACTCTGGCTGAACAGGTATTTTTTTGATAACTTTGCACTGTGTAAGAGATTGGAAATATATACGTTGCCTTCTGATTGCCTGTTTGCAGATATGGTACTGGCTTTTAAAGGGACACCAAAATTCCATTATTACTGAACTCATTCCTGGAAAAGTACTAGGATGAATAGTTCATGGTTACATTCTCTTATACTATAGTCAATAGCTTCCTTATTCCTACCTCTAAGAATTGTAAAGTTGTTAGATGATGATCTGGCCAGTATAATCTGGCACATTTGCTCTTGAAATAAAGGGTTTGTAAAGTGAAACTCCCCACCATCACCACCACCACCACCATCTCGCTACGGACTAATCTTGTTCTGGTAAACTGTGCTGGATTCATAGCCTTGGAAACAGATGGCTTCTACCCACAGCTATGGCACAGGCAATACTACTGCAAGCTTACATTCACCATCCACACCTTCCTTTCGGTCTGGCTTCCAATCTCTGTTGACAATTCTCCTGTATTCCATCACCCAGCCTTGTAATACGGGTGCTCTTCAAACTCTCTTTCCTTCTGCTCTGGGAGCCAAGCTGTTATCAAATCTCATCAGCTCTGAACCAACATCCCTAAACTCTATGACTTTCCTCTCCATCCTGACTTCTAGGTGATCACCCAGGCCTTACTCATCTCATGGCTAGAGTACTGACCTCAGTCTCCCCTCCCGCCCCCCCAGGGGACTGTATATACAGAGGCCCTACAGGAGACTCTTATTTATGGTAGGATGGAGGCAAAACTCAATTTAGTACAAAACTCAGAAGTTTGCTTCAGGTTTGCCTGTGATTTATTGTGTGTGAATTTGAAACAGCAAGCTATGCTACAGTTGTATAATCAGATCCATAGCTGGTTGCACAGCTTTCCCGTGGGCTGATTTTGCAGGCATCTTTTACTGCTTGATTTAAAATGTTCAGAATTAGGATCCATCTGAGTCTTCCTATATAATTATCTGAGCAATTTATGCCATGCTACAAAAGCTATTTGAACATGACTCGCATATCAGGTTAGGTATGGTTCTACCAAAAGACCTGTAGTCTACTGGGGTTGTATCAAATCCAGTAACACCAGCCGTTTTGTTCTACTTCAGGTTAGTGAATCATGGATGACTTTGAGAACCACAACACAATACTACATGGACTTGGGATCTTTTGCCTTTGATGCTGCCACTGCCCGGTGAGTTTTGTCTAAAGACAGTACTTACCTTAACAAAAGGGTGTGTATAAATAATTGATGGAGGAGATAACAGCACTCACAAAAGGATCCTAATGGCATAATATTATACTGTACTGAATTCCCCATGTCTTAATTGCAAGAGATGTGATTAGAAAATGACTCTTTTTGAAAATTGGAGTGAAAGGGGCTTTACTAATTTTACTGGCTGTTTGAGTTTAAATATGATGAGTCAATGCTGCTGGTTATTATGGTTATTATGGTATTGTTACTCTAATGGAGTTTTAAAATGCATAGAGCTTTTTGTATGGGCTTTGTTTACACTTTGAGAAATAAAATAAACAAAGTACGCAGAAGTGACCTCTGACTTTGGATCCGACACACACTATTCAGATAATGCTGATAGAAAGCAGCCCATTGTAGAACATGAAAGGAGGGAAGAAGGAACAGTTTTTTCCTGCATAAATTTCAGTAGTGTGATTGTATTCAGTGTAGAATAAAAACATGATTGATCGAAATGGAGAAAAAGATAGACATGGACATATTTACAGATTGGTAATTACATGCAATAAGTCCAGTGTCTCAAATTGTCATATGAAAATTTTGAGGAGAATGTTAAGATGAACACTTCATTTTTTTTTAGTGACTACAGTAAATGTAAGGAACAGTCTCTAAATAACAATGACGTTTGACATGTATAGTACTACAAGAATAAATGCTTTACTTGTACAGATTGCTTTTCAAGGGTAGATGTCACAGCCCTTTACAAAGGAGGTAGTTTTAATCCCATTTAGGAAAGTGGAGGCACTGAGAAGTGAAGCGATTTGCTCAAGGTCACGGACACAGGAAGGAATATAATCCCTGTCTCCAATTTAGTCATGTGGCCTATCTTCTAGACTTTTTAATATTAAAAGACGACATGGGCAGATGTGTTATGGTGGTGGGAAAGAAAAAATGGAGGGTGGGTGGGAATTCTATTGCTCTATTTCCAGTTCTGTCACTATTTTGATGTATCTTCACATGTGTTTGTAACATGCTTAGCACAACTGGACCCCAAGCACTGAATAGGGACAAATGCTATAAGAAACAAAAACACTTTGATTTTTAATAAAAGCTTAAACCCTCCAATATCAGGGCTCAAATCATTAGGAAGAAATCTACTCTGAGGGCAGGCTAGTCATAACTAAAGCTGGCTGAAAAATGGAAATTCCTTCCTTTTTTGCATTTATTTATTTATTTTGGAACAAGTTGGAACAAAAGTCACAAAAGCATTTCACAAGAAGGAATTTCCACAAAGTTCCATTTAGGGAGAAACAAAACAGAATTTTTGAAGCTTCCCAGCTGCCTTTCAGAAAAGTTTTTATCAATTTCACTTCCTTCCTGCAAGCAGAAAGCAAAATTGACCAGAGTCTTCCAGAGAGACAAGTGGGGCAGAGTCATATCAATTTTCCTGATCGGGAACAGAGAAAAATCTGTTTTCCTGTGGAAAACTGAATGTGTGAAAAGGGCCTTTAGTGTTGGAAAATCATTCAGATGGAAAGTTCCTGACTAGCTCTAATCATAAGTAGGGCCCTACCAAATTCATGGTCCATTTTGGTCAATTTCACTGTCACAGGATTTAAAAATTCATAAATGTAATGATTTCAGCTACTTAAATCTGAAATTTCAGGGTGTTATAATTGTAGGGGTCCTGACCCTAAAAGGATTGGGGGGGTCACAACGTTATTGTAGGGAGGGGGGGTTGCGGTACTACTACCCTTACTTCTGCACTGCTGCTGCTGGTGGTGCTGCCTTCAGAGCTGGACAGCTGGAGAATGGTGACTCCTGCGAGCTGAACTCTGACGGCAGAGCTGTCACCAGCAGCAGCGCGGAAGAAAGGATGGCATGGTATGGTCTTGCTACCTTTAGGGTATGTCTTCACTACCCACCGGATTGGCGGGCGGGGATCGATCCAGCAGGGATCGATTTATTGTGTCTAGTCTAGACACGATAAATCGACCCCCATGCGCTCTCCCGTCGACTCCTGTACTCCAGCTCGGTGAAAGGCGCAGGCAGAGTCGACGGCGGAGCGGCAGCAGTCGACTCACTGCGGTGAAGACACCATGGTAAGTTGATCTAAGTACGTCGACTTCAGCTACATTATTCACGTAGCTGAAGTTGCGTAACTTAGATCGACACCCCCCACTCCTCCAATGTAGACCAGGGTTTAGTCCTGAGCTGCAGAGCTGGGCCCTTAGTCAGCAACCGCCACTCTCTGGCCGCCCAGCTCTGAAGGCAGCAGTTCAGAAATAAGGGTGGCATGGTATGGTATTGCCTCCTTTACTTCCATGCTGCTGCTGGCAGGGCTCTGCCTTCAGTGCTGGGAGCTCAGTGAACAGACACCACTCTCTGGCCTGCCAGCTCTGAAGGCAGTGCAGAAGTAAGGGTAGCAATACCATGACCCCCCTAAAATACCCTTGACTCTCCCCTGCAACTCCCTATTGGGTCAGGACCCCCAATTTGAGTAATGCTGGTCTTCCCTGTGAAATCTGTATAGTATAGAGTAAAAGCACATAAAAGACCAGATTTCATGGGAGGAGACCAGATTTCAGGGTCCGTGATGAGTTTTTCATGGCCATGAATTTGGTAGGGCCCTAATCATAATTGTCTACTACTTGCACGCGCCTTTGAATCTTATGATACTGGGTGATGTTCAGCAAGATACAGGACTAGGTACGCCACATGAGTCCAATGGTATGGCAATTCCTATGAACCTTAAAAGACACACTCTATACAAACAGACCAATACATTGATGGGTCTATGTTATGTGCAGGCAGAACCCATATTTTAGATTGTAAACTCTTTTAAGCATGTTCTCACTGAACTCTTTCTAATGACTTCAATGGATTTTAGTTTTAAACTGTGATCTCTGTAGGGCAGGAATTTAAGTTGATCTCTGTTTAAGTGCCTGGTACACTGCAAATGCTACACAAATTAACTTCTGATGCTTTTAGGTATGCACATGAGAGAACAGATATTGAAATTGTGAAACTCGAGAATATCAATGTGTTACCCACAGTTCCATATTAAAAAAAGATAGCTTTGAATTAATTCAGCAGAGCCTTCCTAATATGACTTATTTCTTCTTTTTAGGGACCACATTAGGTCTTACATGGATATGCTACAGCAATCTGGGGCTCACCTCCAGCAGCAGATAAGAAAACACAACTAAATCAAAGAAATTTCATGTATCTGCCAATGTACTGTATGGGGGAATTTTTATCCAGGAGTTATACTTGTAGCTATTTGCCACAACCACATCTACTTTGTCCTGTACCTTATTAAGACATCTAAAGATGGAACACACACACAGTAGCCCCACAAAGTCAATAGCTTGTATTCATCAGGTAAAAATGTAATGTTAAATTATGCTAAATTGAACAAAAATGGTGACGATGACACAGCATCCATAGTGGTTTTTAGTAGGACAGGTTAAAAAATTGTTTTTTTCCTTTCTTTTTGACTAAATGGATCCCCCCTCTTCCCACTCCCACAAAATAGTCCATTTAAACAAATGTTGCAGTTCTGGCAAGTGAAAACTGGATGTTTTTCACTTCTTTAACTAAAGACTTTGGCATTTTAGTTACTGAAAACTGAAATTTTGGGGTTCAATTTTTTTTGCTAAACCCAAATTTCAAAGGAAATTTTAAAGAAACACTCTCTCCCTCCTCCTTTCGTTGTGTGTGTGAGGGTAGTGAAAATCATGTCAGCTCTAGTTTTCACCATAGGCAGCAAGAACTTTTAATATTGTTGCCAATACATTAAATGCTTTAGAATACTGCTTCCACTTCACTACCTCCAAAACTCTGCTTTCAGCATTGAAAGTATTGGTCTTGAGCTCTTAAGTGCAAAATGGTTGAAGTCCTGACGACCTGAGCGAGCTGCTCTCTCCTTACAGCACATCAATTGTCATCAGTGAAGACACTTATTTGCAGCACCCTGTTTACCATGGATGTGACTAGTGACAAGGCATTTTCCATCACAGGTCTCAAATTCTCTCTTCATTCGATCATCCAAAAATACTTAACCATCAGGACACGTATTGTCTCAGGCTTTTTGGCTGCAGGCCTCTCAAAGAATAGCATAAGTGAAGGAGGGTGCTTTTACTGTGATACTTTAGTTTTCCTCCTTGGATTAATAAAGTAGATCATATGTAATGTGGATTTTCCTATAGGTACAAGTATCCAGAGCTACTGTGAAGTGATTGCAAACTCTAAAGAAAACATTAAATCTTTTGAAGCTGAAAGACCATTTTAGCATTTCTGTGTTTCCTATTGCATTACTGTCTGAGTAATTTTTTTTTAATGTAAAACTAATTATAAACTGCTTCAGTTTTCCCACTGGAAGATCTTGATCTTCTCAGTTGGACATATTTTATTAGACTGGAACTGAAAACACGCATCTGATTCTTTTATCACTTACAATACCATGACTTCATTCATACTATTAATCATCAGTACAACATTTTATTCATTCTAATGAAAAGGCCAAGAAATAAACACCAGTAGAGAAAAACCAAAGAACAATTACATTCATTAGTCTCTCATAGGTGATCTGGTTATTGTATGTTTTCTCTCTTGCCTCCTCCTCTTGGCCACCGATCTAGGCAGTAGCCTCCAGAACTGTTGACTTGATGGGCCAGTAGAGATAACTATTTCGGTCCACTACCATCCATTCTTTCTTCAGTAACAAAGGTAGGCATTAAAACAAGAACTGAAGTTCTTTAGTTCCTAACAAATGGCAGGAGTCTCACGGTAAGCACAATCTTTGCATTTAAGGCTAAGATAGTCACCTAGAGTTGGTAGGTGTTATACGGCCACAACTATGAGAATATGTTGAAAAAAAAAAGTCTCTCCCAAGCCACACTAAGGCAGATATGCATAAATTCAATTTCAACACAAATGGAATTGATAGCTGAACTTGACTTTTTGCTTCTACATGGTCATGAACTACATACAGCAGGCTTCATTTTGATGCATTTATTTTACATATACCATTTAGTGTCCCTATGTTGATCCAAAATGTCTGTGACAAGATACTCATCTAAAGAATATATCTCATGCTAATAACCACAATGACAGTGACAGCAAGAGTGAACTGTATTTAAAGCAATTTAGTAGTGGCTGGCTAAATATACCAATTGGGGTATTGCCAGAACCACTCCAATTAGAGACAAAAATAAGTTTAGCAATTACATCACAAATTGGAAGTGTCTAGGCTGGCAGCTCAAATAAAAAGATGTAATTATCTACATTTGAAATATGTTCATCCATCATGAAGAGAAACTGGCATTCTTCATGTACAATTAGAATCTTGAAAAACAAATTACAGTAATTACTTCCCTCAGATTATGGAAGACATCTCTATTTCAACAACATACAGTGAAATAGAGAGTAGCTTGCATAGGGAGATCTATCATGAAGAACTAGCTGGTGCAAAAGGGGTGTGGTGTGGTGATGCAATAGGTGTCACTCTTCCCTTTGGGTCATGGCTAAATCAGTGTCCCACCATGGTGTTAGAAGAGCCCTGTGCTGCTAGATGAGCCATTTTTCAGATAATAGCAAAAATATTTACTTAACTTGAACTTTTGCTCTCAATGTATTTCCTTTACAGATCCACACAGAGATTAGGTTTTATGTCAAGCAATTAGCTGTAGAAGGAGTCTGAATGTGCCCCTTATTCCAGCATTCTAGAACCAAGGACATAAAAGATTCCTTCCCTAACATGAATTACAAGAAACCCATCCTGGAGACACACTTCCTATTCAGCCACTTACTTCTGGCTCACAGACAAGATTTAATTGACAATCTCACTCCAGTTGCCAGTAGTCCCAACTCTGGCAGTCTCAGCAAAGGTTGAATGAGCATGTGAGCTTCCCACTCAACCCATACATCTGATATCTCCAAATCATGACAGGTTAGGGTGGCCAGAGAAGTAAGTGTGAAAAATCAGGATGGGTGTGTGTGTAGGCGGTAATAGGAGCCTATATAAGAAAAAGACCCAAAAATCGGGACATCTGGTCACCCTATGACTGGCTTTGTGGACAGCCAATTAGTGGGATCTAGGATAAGGAAGGCTACAATTGTGCTTGCTATTGCTGTCAATATTACAGTAACAACCAACGCCCGATCTGTTGCAATGCCATGTACAGTGTAAGAGTCACACAGCTTATAATATAATTTATAAATATGTGTGTGACACACAAATGATCTGAGAGAACAGGATGAGATTGAACAGTGATAGGAAAAAGGAGATTGTGCACATTGGTAGTCTATTAACTGGTTTCTGTTGGTAAACATTGACATGTAAATTAATGAAATCGCCACTTGCTGTTCTAGAACAAAAAATGTATAATAAATTAGTCCCATCTCTACAATTTAGAAATTGAGTGGATTATGATTTGAATGAGCCTTCCATAGAAATATGCTTGCATCATAGTTGAGGCATGCATTGTATTTCAGGCATGAACTGTGCTGCTTTTAATGTCTTTGATCTGGTCTTTACAGTTTGTTACATTTCCTAGTTAGTCTAGCTCAGAAGGGAGTTGACTTAAAGAGCCACTGAGGGTATGTGCCTAAATACTACTACTGTGTTTTGTCATGGATGTTATCTGATCCGCTTTTTGCTTTGCTGCACATCAGAAGGCAGATAACTGTATGATACCAAAGAACCCTTTGTTTTGTTTTTAAACAGGACCACCAATAAACATCTAGTTTTCTTTCACAAACATTTCATGCAGTGGAACTGACACACAAAAGGAAATTTTACCTTTACATTTTATTTTGCACAATGCTCTGAAATGTTACGGTTTTGCTACATTTATAATGCTTTAAGCAGAGGAATACCTGTCCAGAGTGTAAAGAGGGGGAGTGTAGTGTAGTGGTGGAATATGATGTTGGGACTAAGGTTATTTTGGTTGGTTACTAGAATGAGGAAATATACATAAGGTTGACATGGATTTTGAAACATTCAGAGGCCAGGGCCAAGTGTATAGTGTTCTGGCTCCCTCTGTCCCTCAGGCCTATGAGCCTACCAGCTGCAAGTCCTGCAGCATCAGTACTTTTTTGGCTTAAAGAGCTGGTTCTACCATTCCCTAGAATTGAACACCCTGGCTGCAGCAGACCAAACCATGCACAGGCGTGCTTATGTCTAAATACAGAAAGCCTTGCAGTGTCAGAGTAGCACCGACATGAATTAATCATCTTGCCAGTGTGAGATCATGCAATGTATAACAGCACTACAAGTCATTATGTATCCAATAAATATAATGGATTCTGTATGTTACTGTCACATTATCTTGTGACAGTCTTGTTATTAGCTTTTGGAGCACAACTATTTATATAAAAAAGTCCTTGAAGGCAGCTATTGTATGTATGCTTTGATCTGTTTCCATTTCCTTCCATTAGTACATCACACAACAAGCCAGCCTCCTGGTGAGAGGGTCCCTCAGTGGTTGCTAGTGGGTATAGTCTTCCGGATCAACCTAATCCAGTAATTAATATATTTCAGAAATTCCTCAATGATGACTGGATTGGCTGTTAACAGAACTGAGATTTCTACAGTAAAAATACAATGTCCCAAGGAAGTATTTAGAAAATATTGTTACAATTCAGTTGTTACAATTTCTTCCTACATATAAATACAGCAGCTACCATGATGGGGACCCAATTTCAATTGGGGCCTCTACAGGCTAGTATAATAAAAAAATTAACAACAACTAGTTACATAGGAGAACCATGGGAATCACTCCAGGTGAAGACTACATTCCTGCACCAAAATGGTACACTTAGATTATTATAACTCATCTAGAGGTTGAGTAGGCCTGCCATTGCTTTCCAGACAGAATAATCTGATAGCGCACCTGCCACATCAGATGACAAAAGCTGGAACGACTGAATGCCAAGTATAACAGAAAAAGTTATTTATGACTTACATGCCTTTCAGTCTTAGCTTCTATGACAGGTTCACATTTACATACCTGCTTGCTGCCATATGCTTTGGTGTTCACCTCAATGAGAACTGATCTGTATTAATTATCAAGACACAATAAAACAAAACAAAACAAGACAAACCCCATACTGTGCAATGGTAAGATAGAGATATTAAAATGTAAGCCACTCAGTGCAGAGACCGCCTTCTTATGTTTGTAGAATATCTGGCACATCTGTGGGATGGCACTACAATATACACTACCAACAACCAGCACCACTCAAGAAAAGTGTCGGAATTCTCAAGGTAAAGATTTTCCCCCCACTGTATTAACTTGTCCCATTGCATATCCTATATATTATAGGGCACATATTAGAGATGAGCTAAAACAAGAATCTTTCCCACCCCCCATTCTTTGACAACCCAAACATTTGTGGTTTGGGTGAAATGGAAACCAGATCCAAGTCAATCCCATTTTTGATTTTGGAAAACCAATGTCCTATTTGGCTTGCAAAGCAAAAATCCAGCCTCCATGACTGATCTTTATTATGCTATGCAGTTCATTAATGACATTTATTAATGTCAATATTTAGCTACAAAAATAGGAATAGAAAATACTACATATGGAAAAAATGACCAAGTTATGATGTCAAGAAAAGTCTCTGTTCAACAATGCTTGCCTTTTTGGCTAATTTATTTCTCAGCCTCACTAGTGCGTGGACATTACATTTTTGCATATAATTTCCCTCCTCTTATTATACTTTAATAGAATGTACTAGCTTGGCCTGTGGTACTTACATACACACCAGCTTTCTAGGCCAAAGCAAAGCTTGGAGTTTGCCCTAAGTCCAGCCAGGCTGCAGTCTTGCAAAGCTGAACTCCTCCAAAGCAGGGCTGTTATCACACTCCCTTCACACAACAGTATAAAGCTCTCATACACGGAACACTGTTTTCCAGTAAATTGGTTTGGATAGTAATGCTGTAAAGGTCTGCCTTTCTTCTGTCTGATGTGATAGCATTAATCTATGCTCTTTGACTCAAGGCTTGTAATGGGAAAGCTGAGCAATTTAATCACACAGCAGTGCGCTTACCTATTACACTAGTAACGATAACAGAGTGAGTCAGTGCGCTGTGTACCATAAGTAGGATTAATGGAACGAGATAACCCAGCTCTCTCTTCAGCAGATCAGGGGAGACTATGATTTATTACAGAAGGGCTTGGGACTCCCTTGGAATTATCCCTTAGACCAAAGCCTTTAAAAAAATTGTTGACTTCCTGGATGATGCAAGTGCATGAAGATGGAAGACATTGTTGTCATTATGCTGTGTGGTAGCAGTTGAGGCCTTGCAGGTTGACTTAATGTTGGAGGAGAAGTTAATGACTTGGAATCTGCATATTTTATTTACATATATACACCAGTCCTGAAACAGAGGTGGTCACAAACATCATGCAGGCTATGATGGAATGGGATATGACTATCAAATTGTGTTGTCTGCTTTGTACCTGTGTTGAAATATTGGCATAGGGGCTGCACTAGTTTGGACTTGCCCAGTGGCAGCCTATTATAGTGCATTCCAGACAGCTGCCCTGCCTGGGATAGACATCTGACACCTCACTGAAGTCATCAAGACTGCAATCTGGGGCCATCAACTTTCAATGACTCATCTGCTGGCCTGTGTACTTGTAACAATGGTCTCTCTACACAGCGGTCTGCAAGGGCAGATAGCAAGCCTGACTAGTGGGTCTGGAACATCTCAGTTTGAGCACATGGCGCAGAGATTGAGTCCCTATTTAAGAGTAGAGTTCTGCTCTGTGCAGGGGGCTGACCATCACCATGCACAAGAAGGATATGCAGTAGTGAGGGGGCAGGAGGAACTCTCCCCACCTGAAATGCTGATAAACCACAAACTCTCAAGAAGGGGTGAGCTCAGACTAGGGGAGAGTGCCTCTCTAGTCTGTTATTTTTCAAAGATGTGCAACTCTCCAGTGTTTAAAAAATAAAGTCAATACAGTTAAGAAATTTCATTGCTAAGTCTGAGTACTTAGCTTTCCTGCTACATCATCCTTGAAGAGGTTACACAAGTAACTGCACAGTGTCCACAATCTAGGTGGAACTCTGAGGAAATGTATGTAAGGGATGATGGGGCTCAGGAGGTCTGTGGCATTGGTCTTACAGGCTAGGGCAGTTGGAGAGAAGCTTTTCAGACAAGAGGCCTATGCCCAGGAGTCTAGCCCAGAGTTAGATACTATGACAAGTTCTGCCCAGACTCAGTGGCTTGGAAGCATATAAACCCAGTGATTGGGTCTACTTGCAATTTACTAGTGTTCATACTGGGTCAGTTTGTAACACAGCAACCCTGTTTTTGAAGATGTCAAGTAACTTTAATGCCTGTTTCCCAGGGAGCAACTCCGCTTCAAGAATCAATTCTCATTAGACAGATTAAAGCAGAGAGCCTGATTATAAATAAATAAAGATATACCTATATCTCATAGAGCTGGAAGGGACCCTGAAAAGTGATTGAGTCCAGCTGCTTTCACTAGCAGGACCAACTACTGATTTTTGCTCCAGATCCCAAAGTGGCCATTCAAGGATTGAACCCACAATCCGGGGGGGGGGGGTGTTAGCATATCAATGCTCAAACCACTAAGCTATCCCTCCCACAGCATAACTCCCCACACCCCTCAAAGAACTGCATCAGAAAAACTACCACCATAGCATTTCTTCTAGGTGTAAAAACTTGCTAACACACTAAGAAAAAGAACTTGTAAAACTATGTAAAACTGCATCATCTGGTGACTCCCTGCCCTGCCATAAGAAAGGTTTTTAAAAAGACAAGAAGTTTTAATACATTAATTTTCAAAGGTTCAGTTTGAGTTTGGAATGAAGGTTTGGATTAGTTCTAATTTTATTAGAACTAGTTCACCCATCTCTATTTTCCATGTCAAATATGACTGAGGTTCAGCGCAAACAGCACAAAGGGAGCTGAAGTGTAATTACTGAAGACTTTCCCACTGCTCTAGAAATACAATTTGAATTCCTCTGCCCTTTTCAGCAGACTATTGCTTCCCTGTGATTGATGATGGGAACATACGCAGCAGCTACTTCAGTTTGCCAAAACTGGAGGTGGGGAGAGAGTCTGACATCAATACCCTAGTCAGACTAATCAGCCTGGCAGTTTTAAAAACTGTTATATTAACTCCCCCCCCCAAAAAAACAAACAAACAAAACCATTGCCTCCTGCAGCTGCAATAAAAACTGGATTCTTCTTTGAATAGTGTCTCTGTGGATGCTCCATGTGAGGATGTGTGTGCACCTGTGCATGTCACGGACTCACAGATCATGCCCACTCTTGGCCCCGGGCAGTCTGTGGGGGATAACCCTTTCAGTGAGACAGCCCTTCTCAGGGGGCCACTCTCTCCCGGGGTCAGGCCCCTCCACCTCCTGGAGCTGCACCTCTCTGAGCCTTAGCACACCATTTTTCTCGCCGTGGGCCCCTCAGGGAGTCCTCTCGCTCTGGACCCCATCTGAACCCATCAAAGGGGTTGATGCAACCCTGTTCTCTAGCCCAGGGTGACTCTAAGCCAGCGTAAAACAGGAAGGTTTATTGAGAGTTGAACACAGCACAGGAAACTCTCCGGGCCTCAGGCCTGGCCTCCCTCAGCACAACACATCCTAGTCTCCCTGCATCCAGGTGGATCCTACCTGCTCTCCCTCTCCAACCCTGAGCCCCCCTGCTTCCCAGCCGGCATCTGATATCACCGGCCCCAAGCCCCGCCTCTGTCCATTGTCTTATCTCCAGGTAAACAGGGTCGTAAACCGGGTCGCCCGGACCTCCTCTCCTCGCTTCTGTCCTCTGCCCCCCTCCGGCTGGAACTGGCTGTTTAGATCACTGGGGTTCTCTCTTCACAGCCCATTGTCCTCCCACTGGCCAGAACTGGCTGCGACTCCTGAGCTGGGCCTCTGGGTCCCATGTCACCCATCACTGGGTCCCAAGTCCCCTCTCTGGTCCTCTGTAACAACAAACTCCCTCTCCCGTCACCTCGTTAAACCAGTAACACCCAGGGACATTGAGTCCTACCCCCTATGCATGCAAACCATTGGAAAACCACAGAAAAACAAGAAACTCCCCCACTTCGTCACAGTGCACTCTTGACCAGAGATTTTTGTCAGAAATGTTCGCAGGTCTGTGCCTGCACCATAGACATCCCTGTGCTCTGGATTCTGGATTATGTATATAGGAAGGGAGTATATAGGAAGGGACAGACCCACTGCCATTCCAGTTTCTTCTCACAGATCCTGTGGCTTGAAAGACAGCACACACAGTGTGAGAGCACACACTATGTCCATTTAGCTAGCCACACGGCTTGCTACCCCGCTTGTTCATTTATTCCTTTATTTCATAGTATTTTCCTTTAATTTTATTTGTTGTGTTATTTAGCACAGTTTGTGGTTGGGAGTGGGGTGCTTACCCCTTCCCTTCCTTATATTTTTTCTGATCTGAGCTTTAATTTTCTTTTCTTTGGGCCTCAATCCATGGCCTCAAGTTTGGGTTGTGTCCAAGACCCCTGGCTTCAAACCCTGTCAGATATGCCATTAGTCTTTTCCTCACAGTGAAAGATTCAAGCTGCCTCCACTGACTTGAGGAATTTCGCATCCCTTCTAAATATAAGGTCTGCTCAGGTTTCAAGAGCAGATCTAAGAATTTGAGGGAAGACAGGCTAACGCGCCGATTAATGGAATGCTCTCTGAGACCAATGGGGTCCGAGTCATCCCCTTGTACATCAAATCTGTCAACTACCTCTGCTCTGGCAGAAAGCAAAGACCCTGGGAACCCTGCGGCATCACCCAAACCCTCTAAGAAGAAAAGACCCCATAGTCCAGAATGGGATAAGAAAGGGGTAATGTGACCCTCTTGGGCTAGGTCTCAGGAGACCTCATGTCCTGTTACAGGTGCCATTGGGGCTCTCATCCCCTCTGGTACTGATACTAAGGCACCAGCAGAGAAGCTGCAGATCAAGAAGCTGCAGACCCAGGGTGTCACTGATATTGGCTCCAGGCTCATCATCCTGCACTGTTTGTTCTTCGATACTGTCTCCATTACCAACTGACACACGGGCTCCTGAGGAGCCCGTCTGGAGTCCCTGGTACAATCCAGGCTCCTGTTCCACAAGGACCTTTGCATTCTGGAAGAGCCTGACTCATTTTCATAATTTGCTTAACCTATGTCCCTATCATCTTCAATGATGACTTGTCCTCTGATAAAGACATAGTCCCCACACAGACTCTTTGGGGGTATCAAGAGAGATTTCAAGATGGTATTGACTCAGCATTTCCCAGTACCTCCTCTCAGCCAACCAGCTATCAAACCTCAGTACCGATACAAATTCAGGTTCTCTCTGGGATCCAGTTCCTACTTGATCTCTGGTATTACCACTTTCCACCCTTCTGATGGACATGGGGGATGACAATTCATATGACTGAGCTGTCCATCCACCTTCCTGCCTCTCTCCCTTGATATTCAACATGAGGAGCAAACTTCCAGTAGATGATGTATTCAGAGACCACAGCAAAGACGACTTTAGAGCCCTCCTACTTTCTCTTATGCTCCACCTCAGTGGGCATACTGCCATGGGTCCCCTATGGCAACTGGTGGTACAGGGTCCCATCTATTAAGAGGACACATCAGTTGAAGAATCAGTACAGTTGAGCCTTGAACCTCAGGCACTTTACATGGAGGAGCAGAAACCAGCTGAGGAGAAACACCCGCTTTCCACAAATCCTCCTTCTTTGCCAGATGAGGCTGTCATGCCTCCTCCACCATCTTACCCCAATGATTTCAAGGCCTTTCAAGACCTGATAAAATGTGTAGTGGACAATTTACAAATTCCATTAGAGGAGATACTGGAACACCAGTATTCCTTGTTGGACATTCTCCATACATCTTCCCAGAGGTTGCTCTGCCTATTAATGATGCCTCTTGGTCCCAGCACACACAGTGTGGCAAACTCCAGCTCTCATTCCACCTATGTGCAAATGGGCTGACAAGAAATATTCCACCCAGCGGCTCAGAGTATTTTTTTCTCACACCCTTCATCCAACTCTTTGGTGGTTGAGGCCACTAACAAAAGAAACAGACATCGGTTCTGTTCAACACTATCAGGGAAAGAGCTAAAGAGACTGGACTTTTGGGTTGCAAGACCTACTCCTCTGAATCTTTGCAATCCAGAGTAGCTAATTATCAAGTCCTGATGGTGAAGTAGAATTTTACAAACTATTCTAAGTTCTCAGCCTGAACACCTGCATCAGGCTCAGAGAGAACAATTTCAGACCCTCATTTTCAGAAGTCCAAATAGTTGCTAAGACATCTCTCCGGGTCTTGCTTGATGCCACTGACACAGCTACATTTCCATGGCTACAATAGTAGTCATGCACTAAGCTTTCTTGCTGCAGTCTTCCAGCCTTCCCCAAGGAACTTCCTTTTCAGGGGCAGAGGTCCACCCCTCCCATGTGCTGGAGTGCTGGGGCATCTAGAGCACAGGCACAGACCCACAGACACTGCTGACAAAAATCTATGGTCAGGAGTGCACAGATGTGCACACATCCCTCACATGGAGCAACCTAGGAAGACACATCTCAAAGAACTCCAGCTACTGTACAAGGTAAGTAAACCTCTCCTTCTCTGTTGTTTCCACCACCTCCCTTTCCTGCTGTTGGCAAGTGGATTCCATCTGTGGAGTGGAAAGACCTTGTGAGTTAAGTATCCCTTCTGGAAACATTTAAATTTGAAAGCTAAATTTTATTTCCTTATTTCATGTGCTGAGCTGAGTACAGTCTAAGTGAAGTAAATGAGAGGGGTGATATAGAAATGGGATACAGAATCTTTCACATCATCAAGGCCACATTCTTCAAATCCAGTTTGATAATGACACCAGGTTATAACCATCTGCTTAGTGACCTGTTACATGACATAAATTTGTGTTAACCATCAAGTTTCTAAGGGGACAGATGTTTACAACACAGAAGTCATCCTACAATTGACACCCTTTTTGGTAGTCTCAGGCCTAGTCCATATAGCTGTGATGCTGAAGGGTGAGAAAAATCCACGCTTTTGAGTGCTGCAGCTATGCCGACCTAACTTCTGGTGTAGATGCGACTAGGACGACAGAAGAATGCTTCTGTCCATCTAGCTACTGTTGCTCAGGGAGGTGGTGTTCCTACGGCGGTGTTCTTCCATTGTGGTAGGCTCATCTACAGTACAGCGTTACGTCATCATAGGCTATGGTGCTGTAACTTTGCTCCTATTAGTTCTGTTCTGTGGGCACCGTCTCAGCAAAAGAGGTGAAGGACTGGCTGTTCTGTGGATAAATCTGAGATCAGGGATATCAGTTAAGAACCATGAAGCAGCATGTGCCCCATTTTCATGGGACAATGAAGAATATGTTTGATAATTTTTTGTTGTTGCATAATGATAGAAAGACCTGCTCCATGTGGGACTATTCTACTACTGCACATATCCAAATGGCATAAATTAAAATGTGTAAAGTCTGTGTGTGTATTATAGATGTGTATATATATATATATATATATATATATATGTAGAGAAAGAGGGATGCAATTGATTACAATTTGCTGAAGGGGGCTCAACTTTGAAAAGTTTGAGGGGAAACGGATTGTTCTTAACATTTGAAAACGAATTGCTAGTAGGTTAAGCTAATTATCGAGAACAAAACACAAAAAGTGGGGAAGGCTGCAAGGTAAAGAGCACCCATTTTAGTTACTCTTGCCAAAACCACCAACTATTCATAGAACCATAGAATATCAGGGTTGGAAAAGACCTCACGAGGTCATTTAGTCCAACCCCCTGCTCAAAGCAGGACCAATCCCCAACTAATCATTCCAGCCAGGGATGTACATCATGGCAAAACAACATTTAGTGATACTAACATGTGCAACTTCCATTTGGTGCCTTATTTTTCTCTCAACTGCAGTTTCCTTTATTGATCTGCACATAGTTTCTGCATCCCGGATTAACATAAAACCTGTGAGGAACAGCATGAGACCACCACAGAAAAGACATTCTAAAACAAATATCAAGTCATTTATCCTATTATTCTCGAGAAGTGGGAAATTATCTTAACTACTATTGTTCTGCTAATTATTCCACCAGGATTAGCAGACAATAGCTATTAATTGGCTTTTTTTGTTGCACAAATCCCATTTTCCAGTGTTTTACTGTTTGATGCATTAGTCTTAGCTTCTTCTCACTCAGATACAACTCTTTCCCCTTCTCCAGCCCAATAAAAGCAAATCTCACAAGTGCCAGTAAATAAAAGGACAAGCTATTCAATTCTTAAAATATTCAATCCATTCTCTCTCCCCTTTTTACCTTCCCCAGGGGTGGCTCTAGGTATTTTGCCGCCCCAAGCATGGCAGGCAGGCTGCCTTCGACGGCTTGCCTGTGGGAGGTCCCCTGTCCCACGGATTCGGCGGCAGCCTGCAGGAGGTCCGCCAAAGCCACAGGACCAGTGGATACTCCGCAGGCATGCTGCCGAAGGCAACCTGCCTGCTGCCCTCATGGCGACTGGCAGAGCGTCCCCTGCGGCTTGCCGCTCTAAGCATGCACTTGGCGTGCTGGTGCCTGAAGCCGCCCCTGACCTTCCCAATCAGATCCAAGATTGATAATCTCAGAACCCAACAGAACATTAAATAAGTATAAACAAGAGATCAAATGAAGAATCTCTCACCTTCCTATCAGAGCTTGAGAGACCCTCCATTCCCCCCAACACACACTTATAACCCCTTAATCTTGCAAGCATGATACCCCACACAGCAGTTACATTTCTCCCGTGAAGACATAGGTAGACATCCTTGTCAATGATTCTTTATTTTACCTACAGAAGTTACTCTTACATAATTTAAGACACTCTCTGTCTGGTCCTCATAACACTCTTGTTATCTTTTACCATGAGCATAAAAATTAAACCCATCCACTTCCATCAACTTGCACAGCCCCTTCACCTTCATGTTGTGTAGTTCATTTTCTGTACCTATTCTTTTTCCTACATTAGTCTAATACTTCTGTAGTCAGACACTGAACAAAACAATGGGGATTATGATTTAAGGAACTATCCTGCTTTGGGAATGGACTAGATCTGAACTACCTCTTTTCCATCTCTAATTTCTAATGTTATGAAAGTTATAATGCAAACATCTGACAGTCCTGAATTGAATAAATTCAAGATAATTCAAGGCCCAGAAGTTGTTTGCAGCCATTATTGATATTTGAATTTTTCTGGAACAGTTCTGAAAATACTTCATTACAGGGAAGCTGGAATAAACTTTAGCCACCACTTCTTGTAACTCCACCAGAGAGGTCCTTTGGGGCCATCTGCCTGTCCCAAGTCAGGGTAAAGGAGGAGGGTTGGGCGTGGGGCTAGCAACTCCACCCCGTAAAAAATCAACTTGCTACAGAAATGCCAACAATAGAGATAACAGAGACTTTTAGCCTGGAAAAAGAAGGGTCTTCAACTCGAAGACGCATGACGCTGGGTGGTGAAAGCCGCGAGGAAGCCACTAAGCCGATTACCCTTCTTGCAAACAGGAGGATTACCATCGGCACATGGAACGTGAGGACCATGTACGAGTCAGGAAAGATGGTGCAGGTTGCAGCAGAGATGAGGATCAACAACCTGACCCTACTAGGCATTAGCGAGACAAGATGGACGCAAGCGGAAAAGAGGCCGTCCAAGAAACACCTGGCGACGTGACCTTCAGGCTGATAGCAAAAAAATGGGCTATACTTGGAACCAGCTAGAGCGAATGGCCCAGGATAAAGGACTCTGGAGATCTGTGGTTGGCGGCCCATACCCCGATTGGGGTGACGGGCATGAATGAATGAATGACCACTTCTTGTGATGCTGCTACCGATCATTGAATTTTGCAATGTTTAATTGAGTGTGTTTTGATGCAAGAGAGGCATGATCCAAATATAACTGCAGAACCCAATAGGATATTATATACCTATAAAATAATGTTGCCAGGTTACACATTTTAGAAAATCACTCTAATCTACAATATTAATGTCCTCTTGTCTTAAAGTCACTTTGGTTCCTCTACTCTCTACCTGTGGCACATAATACAGTAGTCTAGTCTATAATATTTTAGTCTAATTTCAGTTTTTGGGTTCAGTGTGTGGGTGCTGGACAGTGTGAGTGGCTTGTTAGTGGAGGACAGAGTAAATGATCTGATGGCCCCTTCTGGCCTTGAACTCTATGATTCATTCTCAGAAATCTAGACATTTTATGTAAGTTACTTTAATGCTATAAACACCCCCAGTGTCATTAGAATGCTGTCTTGCTAAATCTAATCCAAAAGCTAGTGCTGCAGTATTACAGCTTTGGGTAGAACAAAAACTACAGTTAAAGTTGCATGATATGTAGAATAAGAACTGCTTTCTTTTTTTCTAAAATCTTATTAAAGTTAATAATATTCCATTAAATAATGGAGTTCTTCAATAATCACTAATTTAAAACACATGATTGTGTTTTATACCATACCTTTGTGGTACAAAAAATATTCACATACAATTTAACTGAAAGTACAGTTCTGGATGGCAATATGGCCATATTTGTGGCTTGTAAAGAGAAACAAGATTGTATTAATTTTTTAACCATCTAATTTTCTAATTACCAAGCACCGCATAATATGTTGTTATTGATCTAATCTGGAAATGATCTGAGATTTTTTTTCCATTGTGCCCCACATTGCAAAGGAAAAGGACTTGATTCAATTTTGTCATATATTTAGGTTCTGACATGGAAGCCAAACAGACTAGACCTATCAGGGGTTCATGCTGGATCTTCTCCATTGTAAAAGCTAGACTTTTTCAAATTAAAATGATTAAGATCTTAATAAGGATGGAATATTCTATATCAGTCAGAAATTATGTGACATTATTAATGGAAATGTTTTGCCAAGATAATGGCCAGTGCTGCTTATCTGCCATAGCAATTAAAAAGCACTAATAAAATAATATTGAGAAAAATTAGTATTTAACATTATTGAGCTCGTCATGAAAAAAACTAATTTTTACAGCATTAACTACAACATGTTAAGGAAGTCATTTTTGAAAGCTAATGCCATGATAAATTTTAATAGCATGGGTAATGCACACTTCAACCTCACATTAATTATACATTTAAGACTCCATGGAAAATACCCACAAACAGGGTAAATACAAGATGCATAAAATTTAACCTGAGCCAAATTAAAATGGTGCCGATTTCAACAACAGCATTTGTGTTTGATATAGTTATTCTTGTCTAGCATCTGTACATATTTAATTACTGTCACACTTCCTTACCTCTTCTACTTCCCTAGAGAGGTCCATGAATCTAGCTAATCTTCTTGCAGGGTTTACTGGCTCTGCTGAATACTAAATACAGATCTAACTGATGTTCCCCCCACAATCTTAATTAGTGGTGGCGGGGTGGGGGGAGGTCTCTATTTCTCAAGCCATAGAGTCTTAAGTGAAGAAATCTGTGAAGCTTGAAAGCTTGTCTCTTCCACCAACAGAAGTTAGCCCAATCAGAGATATTACCTCACTCACTGAAGAAATAAGCATGCAGTTTTCTCCCTCCATACAGGCTGTTACCACTCCTTTTGCTTTCAGAGTGATGTCTCATTGCTTTAGAATTAGCATATAATCTTACACTTTCCAAATTAGTTTATGCATGGAGCTTTCCATAAGCAAATATGAAGAAATTTTGCTGCTAACAGAAGAAAGTTTTTATAGAAGGACTTCTTTGCCTACTGATATCTGACTAAAGGAATGGCTGTAGTTCTAATTTCGCCTACCTGGCTCACAGTGGCAGGGAGAAAAATGGTGTATTAGGATCCCAAAGGGGAGGGTAAAAAAGGGATCTACAATCTCAATACCATAAAGAATAAGAAGCTGGTATTCAAGAAGACAGAGTTTTCATTCATCCTCTTCGTAGGTAGGAAAGCTATGATTGGAAATGCCTTACATTTTCATCTAGAAAAATTATAGGAAACGTGAAAGGTGTTAGAAAATACAGAACTAGAATAGGAGATAACCTATGATAACACTTTATCCAAGAGTCCTCTGTTGAAATGGGAATAGCTGAGTTTCCCTAAGAATGCTTGCAAAGTGTGTTAAATACTTACAGAAGTGTCACAATTAGAGTTGAGCAAATAGTCGATTTTTCAGTTCATGGTCCAAACAGAAACATTCAGAAAAAAAAAATCTGGATGGATTTGAATGGAAACAAAAAACCCAAAAATTTATTTAGAATACGCCAAAATGTTTTTGGTTGACTCACAATGATTAATTTTTTTTAAAGTTTTTCAATTTGTTTTCAGTTGATCAAAACATTGTGGTTGATTTGGAACAACTGTTTTTTCATGCTTTCAAGTCAGTTTGGTTGTTTTCTGGTGTTTTTCACCTTTTTTTCTAGTTTTAAAAATTGGCCAAATTTGAAAACAAATTATTTGTCAAATTTGGAAGTAGTTTCACAGCCTCCCCAAAATGCATTTTTTGTCAAAATTTCTATTTGCCAAAAAATTTTCAGTTGTAGTCATAGTTAGAGATGGTTGAAAAATTTTCAGCTAAATGAAAATTTGTCAAAATATCATGTTCCACTGAAGTGTTTGGAATGGTCACCCTATGGTCAGCTCTAGCTACAATGTGTGCCATAAGTACACAGGCTACATCCATGCTGCACACCTCTTGCAGCGGCATATACTGTATGTATACTTACACTCTCCATACTGCAGTGGGTAACTACATGTGCTCAGTGAAAGGCTCTGGCAGGGGTGAGGCACAGAGGAAAGGCTCAGCAGTGGGGAGCTGCCAGAGTCTTTCCCCACTGCCTCCTCCCTGCTGCTGGAGCCTTGCCCTCTCAAAGGGAGCTACTGAAGCCTTTCCTTGTCCCAGGGAAAGGCTCCTGCATCAGGCCAGCAATGGGGAGCTGCCAGAGCTTTTCCCTGCTGCAAGAAACGATGCCTGCAATAGGGAGCAGCTGGAGCCTTGGGCTCCCTGTTTTGCAGGACTTTTCCCCTGCAATGAGGAAACGTTCCAGCAGCTCCCTATGATGAGGAAAAGCTCAGGCAGAGGGACACTATGCTGCTAAAAACAGCAGTACAGACAGGGCGGCACTGCTTGGGTAAGTAGAGAGCCATGTGACTATATACATGGATACATACTCACAGGCTTCAGGAGTGTCTTTACTCTAGTCTGTTTAGTAGTGCCTCCCCATCTACACGGCTGTTCAGACCTGTGCTAGGGGTAAGTGTAGTGTATGTACGCTACACACCACTGAACGGATCTTCAATGTAGAGAGTTCAGCTTTTAATTTTTTTGTGCTTTTTTTTTAAAGCTACTATGTAGCTCTCTATTTCTACTGCACTAACAGCTCTGGTATCAAAGTGCCATGAGACTAGAAACCACTACATGATCGTAAAAAATGAACTTCTGAAGTTAAAATACTGTTGTGCCAAAACTGAAGCCATTGTTAGCCAAGATCTCCATTTCCAGAAATACAGAGTATTTCCATTAGCAATGGTTTGGATGATCTCTTGCATAATAAAATCAAAGTCCCTAGCAACTCATTGTCATGTCACAAACAGGATTATGATTTCAGATCAGAACACTTGCAGCAACGAAATTCTTTCAGGCAGGAAGAGTACTAACTCATACCATTTATAATGGCAACTTGTGATGTTTCCACCTGTTTTATAGGACACAGAGCCCATGAGGTTATCTCATAAAGCAACACTTTATTTTTTATTTTCTACCAGTTAGGAGCAAATTCATACTAGTGACTTAAAGGCTCCATATTCAATTACCTGTCTCCTGAATCACCTAATTTAAGAGAATTTACAACATGTGTAAAATTCACCTAAAAACCCGAGTTCAGCAAAGAGTGGCTGATACATTTTCATTGTTATTACTCCATAGTTAATTTTTCACTACTGCATATGTGGAAGGCAAGTCAAATCCACATGTGCACCATAAGATGAACGAATGAGGCTAAATCACCACTAGACAACCCTCAAAATACTTACTGCCACCTGGCGCAAATCTCTGCAAAACTGACTTACGGTACTTTACTCAAAGTTCCTTATGTTCCTTTCCTCAGCTCCATGAAATCTCTTTGCTAGTATTACCTACACATATACACACAGTCTGCATCTAAAAAAAACGGGGTCTTTGCATGTGTTCATGCTTCAAACCAGCCTCTCTCTTTTTGTGTGTTTACATTGGGGTTGTATTTCACATGCTAAGAATGGTATTCTGCCATAGCCAAACATAAGAGTACAATACTTACTATTGACTCCCCTCTGTCATTATTCCATTGAACAATAGCTGATAGAGCCACTAAGACTTCCATCAAATGCAGAATTTTAGCCTCAGTTCTCATGTGTCAAAACATGTTTGTGATAAATAAGTAATAGCAGTAACAGAACTAATGTGATACTGAATATGCGGAAGCTGGCAGTGCTCTTTGATAGGATCAAACCCAGCTATATTTAAATGTTGCAGCCTTCATAAGCTTTGATTTCAAGTTGTGTCATAACACGGGAGCAATTTTTATTTTCCTAACTCAGTAAGATCATTAACCATTCTGAGAGGCTGTGCACACACAAATCCCTGTGCTCCATCTTGAAAACCAGGGGTGGATAACGAGCAGTTTGAAGTATGTACGCTAGATGCTCCATTGCTACCCTGCTCACAGTATTGCTGTACTCTGCAGGTAATCAAGGCCTCCTATGCAATGCAAACACTGACAGAACAGGGGCTGCTTTATGGCTAACTTTGGTGCTCAGATTTAAGTGTGGGACATCCACTGAAGCTGTGTATGTTCTTTCAGTTTAGTTCAGTAGATTGCCTGACTCAGATTGTAAATCCAGAGGTGCAGGAATTGTCTTTTACTATGTGTTTGTACAGTGTTGAGCACAATGGAGTCCAAATCCCAACTGGGGCCTCTGGGACTGAATACAATAATGTTAAGTACTGTGCAGTAAGTACTTATGTCTCACTCACTCACTCACAAACACAAACAAACAAACCCCCCACAACTACCCAAGATCCGATAAGGAATATTACATCTCCAAAAAATCTGTTTTTTTTCCGGATACTGCATATCTTCATAAGAACATAACATAAGAACAATAGAATGGCCATACTGGGTCAAGACCAATGGTCCATCTAACCCACTATCCTGTCTTTGGACAGTGGCCAGTGCTAGGTGCCCCAGAGGGAATGAACAGAACAGGTAATCATCAAGTGATCTATGCCCTGTCGCCCATTCTTGGCCTTTACATCTTGCATTCCCCTACTTGATAATAATTCCACTTCCTCAAATTAGCATTAATGCCTATGCCCAAATGTCAGTTAAGCTAAGGCTCAAGATTTTCCTCCAGAACTAGCTAGGCATTTAAGTCACCAGATAAGAAACATTTCTTGATTTAATAAACTCTAGTGAACATGGATTGCACTAGTGGCATCACTTTTAGCTCTTCTCAGTAAGAGGAAGGGGTAGTTTCATGGGAAGAGGGTTGTGGTAGTAAATTAAAGGGAGAAAAAATATAGACATAAGGAGAGGAGAAGAATCATTGGGAACACCTCTTGGAAAAATTAGTTCCAAACAAAAGATGCTTTCTAGAGACTAATGAATTTGTTGTATATGCTCATAATGGTTTCCATTCACATGGAACAGGTCCAGCTGCTTTCAGCATCCACAAATGAGAAGCAGAAGGAAGTAGGAAAGAAAACAACAGTATTTTGTTATGTCCAACAGTTACAAATACTGGATAGCACATAAATTATGTTAAGCACAATTAAACACAGCATTAACAGCAATAGTTTGTAACGCAATAAAACAAGACAGTTATGATGAATGAGAAAGGGCCTGAAACGCATCGTATTGACAAACTAAAGCGATACATTGCCAAATTACATGTTTATAGAAACATGAACCAGAGGTCAAATAACTTGTTTCCTGCTAGCAGTGCATATGTTCATTTAAACTCCAGTGGAAGGAGAATGGAAGGAACACTAGTGTAGTCAGGACTCACATGGCCACTGGGTTTATTTTATTTATCAATTATTTAATTAAACCATCATGTTGTTTAGGAGACCTGCTCTGAGCAAGGGAGATGAGATGGTGCCAAAAAAACAAATATAATCTACTCTAGCACTCATGACTGGAGTTTCACCAGTATTAGTGTAACAGAAGGGAATATCCCCCAAAACTTAAGTTCACTCCAAAATGTCTTCACTACATTTCTAAGACTTGGGTGCTTGTTCTCATTTTCAGCGGATTCTGGTCTGCTGCTGCACCAATTCTGTAGCCTCAATCGAAGTCTTGAGAAACCCCACTTAGCAATTTCCTTCAGCCCAAACAAACTGCTGCCTTTCACCTACTTTGGACAACATAATTTTTCAACTGAGGTTAGGGTTCATCACACTGGAAGATGTGGTAGAAAATGGTTGTTTCACAGATGCTAACCTTCTACATGAGAAATTGATGGAACCACCACAGGGATGCGGGAAGGGCATAGCAGGTCATCCTGGTTCACGCTGAGTGATTCTGGGAACTAAAACTGCACCCCGCATAAACTTTGGGAATCATCCTGATTTTACCGAAGCAATTCCCATATTCTGCATGGAAGCAATTTCAGTCTGGAAAAACAATGATACAGTGAGTTGTGATGATGTTTTAACATAACATCACAACGTGTTAAAACAACATAATCATATTGTATCATGATGTTATGCTTGTTCTTTTTGCAAGATTACAACACGTTTCTATTTCATGAGAGAAACTGACAGTGTCTTTCAGGACAAAACCTTCAACATGGGAACATGAGAGGCAACTCATGCTCAGGGAGCAGGATGTGGGGTCTAAGGGTATGTGTACACTACCATTAGACACCAATGGCTGGCCTATGCCAGCTGACTAGGGTTCGCGGAGCTCAGGCTGCAGGGATATTTAACTGTACTGTAGACTTCTGGGCTCAGGCTCAGGCTGGAGCGCAGAGTCTAGGACCCAGTGAGGTGGAGGGTCCCAGGGCTCAGATGCAGCCCAAGCCTGGAAGTCCACACCACAATTAAACAGCCCTGCAGCAAGCCCTGCCAGCCCAAGTCAGCTGGCATGGGGCAGCTTATACAGGTTTTTAATTGAATTGTAGACATACCCTAAGTGATTAGAAGAAACAGTACAGTATCTCAGACTGGGTGTAATTATTCATCTTAGTGGAAAGTTATGTATGTGCATGAATCGGTTAATGATTGCTCCTATGAATGCTTCTTAGGAGGAGGCCTTCTACTTCCATTATTGCATTAGGCCTCCACTGCGCCGGAATCATCATCTTGACACATAGAGGAACTACCTAGGCTTTCTTTGCAGTACTGTTTCATACCCCATCAGCTAAAATACTAATTGTCATATTAGTGGCCCATAACAACATGTCTCCTAACTCCCCAAAAATGTACCTGCGCTACAAACTGCCATTTTCCATTGACCTTGGAAGCAAGTTTAGAATTTGGTTTCCAGCTCCTAATGCAGAGGATCCATTTGAATAAGCCTTTACAATAAGTAGATCATGGTTAGGAAACAGTTTGATATTTTCATGAGGAGCTATAGTTTGATCCTAGTGGAATAATGAGTATCACAATTACTTCATTAAAAATGCAGTTTGGGGGCATGCCCCTAGGTTCACAGCAGAATTCTAGTTTATTTTAAACTAGTCAGTATTTATTTTGTCTCTTCCCATCTTCTCTCCTAAAAATAAACCACAGTAGCTGAGGAGAGAGACTAAGTCACATGAATACACTCCCTTCTTTAATGTTAATGGAGACAAATGCCAGGCTCAGATGCCAATAACAATTTTGTATTCTGTCTTGGCTCTAGTAACTTCTGTGAGCTGATAGCAAAATGTAAAAGATAAAAGGTGCACTCATGACTCTCCTACACCTATTGTGGCTAAAACCCCTTTTTTCTGCAATTTCTCTCTGCCACTCCAAGTAGCTTTGTCATTGCTAATGTTTGTTAAAGCTGGAGACACTGCAGGAGAAGGTGCAATTTTATAGTAGAGGTAATTCTTTTGTACTCTGATGCTTCACGAGTACTGGTTTGCAAAGCAATCTCACACTCACATGCTTAGTAGTCCTGGCAGACAAAGCAGTGCATTTCCCAGTTTGTTTTGATTTAGAGGTACGCTGGAACCCTCTTAAAAGCAAAAGGCATTTTTCCACAAAACAGTTATATGCACAGATTCAGCTATAACTAGAAATTCACTTTGCATGGTGGAATGCATTGAAATCATTCAGGGTTCGGAGTAAAGAATGTAAATGGTGCTTCACTCAGCCGAGTTCATTGTAAGCATGTCCCTCTGGAGCTAATCCTTTTAGTTGTGAGACAGTATCCTTTTTCTTTTGTGGGAGGGTTGGGGGCGAACTCTGGAGTCCCACCCATTTTCCACATCATTCTTGAACCCAGCATTTCATTATCACGCTCCCTTGAGCTGGCTATATCTCAGGAGGTTATTGAGAGAGAGACAGATTTTGTACACTGGCCCGAATGGTGATGTAGGGGCACTCACGACCTATGCGAGCACTCCCCTCCTCTCACCTCTGTAAAGGCTGCCTCCCAGAGCATTCTGATTCCTCATTTCTTATTGCCCAAGTGTACGTGCCATGTTTGGATGGGGAGCTCGCCTGAACTGGAGCTGCATGGCAGTGACAAAGGATATTGAGATCCAGCAATACCATTCTCTTCCATTGTAAAAATTAATATTTACCAAAGTAATAAAGTGATGAGATGGACCAGGGGCTTATGATGGATTGTTGGCTTCGATTGACTCAGTTTCAATTTATCCTATTCAAACTATAGCTGCCTCTGTTCAGCAAAGATTAATATAGTCCTAGAGTTGATATAGTAGATTTAATTGACTAAATTAAACTAACAGCTGAAATGCAGTAAGAGTATACATTTTTATTATAGTAGAACCACCCTGTTTCCTCTGTGTTTGTGGTGAGTCACGGCAGCCTAATAACCAGTAGGAATAATAACTGTGTGTTTTGCCTGCAGATGTTCCCTTTCTCCTGAACATTGCAGTCTTGTAACTTTCCTTTTGTTCATCAGAATTCAGAATGGTTACCAAGTACCTGCATAGGAGCTACAGTTATGGTCCTACAATGACAAGTCAATTAAGCAGACTGTGTGAATTCTTGCAAATGCAAGAGAGTGGAGGCAGGACAGAATACATTAGATAAGGTTATAAAAGTGACTTGTTTTAGGAAGAGAAAAGCAGAACACAAAGTAAAGGGATGAGAAATTATAGAAGAGTGACATTGCCCACCATTAAACATTTACCTTTTATTACACAGAAAACCTGTCAAGTACTGCGGAATAAGCAATTTGAAACAGTGCATCAGAGTTTTAAGCTGATAATAGCCATTATGGAGAGTATGGATGTTTTGATGCAGGGAAAGAGACGTCACCATTATTGTTGTGATGGGACTGCAGGAAAAGGGCAGAATCAAACTGGGGGTTGTGAGGAATTCCTACTCTCCGTCTTTCCCCAGATAGAGTGGAGGAAGTTTTTTGGGGACCCAAATTGTAAATGGTATTTAAGAACAGGTTCACTTATTCCTTGCATCGATGTACCTTCTCAAAGGATTACAGGGTACATGTATCATTAAAGAAAAAACCATGCGAGGGTTTCTATGCAGCCACTTTATGCTTGCTTGGGTAGTTTGAGGGAACATGCTGATGCAATTGCCCCTGATAAACACTCTCCCACTGATGTTTTTAGTCCAAACCTTTGTACATCTATGCAAATAAAGATTTAGTTTGCCACAAGTTGTTTGCCACAAATTGCCTCTCTTATAATATTATGTGTTTTTATTTTATGGGGTGATTTACTGTGAACACAGCAGAATAGTTAGCAGCCAATCTAACCGAAATTTGTGTTATATCAGGTGGGGTAGAGCCAAAGGCAGAGACAGTAACGATAGCTGTTCCTACTTACATTACTTACAGGAAATGGTGTGTCGGCACACAAAGGCACTGTTCGCCATCTTAACATTAATGCAGCCACTGGTTAATTCATAGTGGACATGATCAAATAATTACAAAATACATAATATATTCTTAACAAATTATTCAGATTTGAATTACTACTATTCCAAGGCCATACTACTATTACTAATATTCACAATTATTCAGAAGGTCATCAGTGTTCATGAAAATATTCACCTAACTTGTAAGTTTCACAAATTTGTTCCAGAAGAATGGTGTCACTTTTTATCTCTTTTTCCCATTTGAAATTTTTAGCCAGCCAACAAGGTAAAAGATATAATTCCATGCAATTAAACAAACATTATTAATTATGAATTGCCAAATTACAGTTTGTGATTATCAGTATTAATAATAATAAAATCTCTATAGTCTGATAAAATTTTGCCCAACATACTGGGTTAATATTTTAAAAACAAACAAACCAACCAACCAAAAAGAAAAATCAAACAAAAACAAACAAACATCATCCCCCCACAAATTTTTTCACAGAAGTCAGGGAGGGTTCATGGAAGATCTGTGCAATTTGTGTAATTTTTGGTTTGCTGAAGACTATTCAACCAGTATTATTCCATAATCAAGTATCTTTGCCTTGTAAAGGGACAATACTATTTATATACACAGTAGATGACACTCAAGCCTCATTATGCATTATGATACAGGTATTAGAGTAATTAAATTTTGAGCTAGTGAGGTGTTGGGCAAATACTCTTTTCCAAAATTCACATGAAGTGAGCACCACAAGTAATGGCCATGTTAAATTAGATCTTATGAATAGAAAGACTTCTTTAAAGTTACCTGGAAGTCATTGGCAAATTGGACACTTAAAAATGTTTAGCACTATGTTTTACTAGTGTATGAGAATTTATTTTTAACTCAAAGGCTTCTCACATACACCATTTACTGAATTTTTTTTTTAATATTAGGTGCCTTTGAAATCCATAAAGCCAAGTAAACAATTACATCCTTCTATCATTACACTGCTTTTCTGTATTAGATAAGCATTGGACATGAAGTGGATTTATTTTGATTGTTGATATTGCTATGCTTCCTGATGTTATTTCCACACATCTTAAAAAATAGTTTATGTATAGACTAAGTATCAGATGAACTGAACATGCTATTAAAGATGGACTTCAGGGGTCAGGCACACAAAGAATAAGGTAATTTGTGCTTCTGAAAGATCCAGATTAACAGAAGACTTCAATCTCCAGGAATGCCGGTCTACACCACAGAACAGTGCAGGCCCACAATAGAGCAAAATACCCCTCTATATATTCACACTCACACATACATGCTCTTTCTTCCCCATCAACTGGCCTCAACCCAAATGAAAATGAAAAGGGTGAGAGGGAAGTTTAGTTCTTATGCACATTTAGTTATCTGCCTCTTTGCTGAGACTGTTTACTTGTTACGTGGCACATATGAAAGGAGTTGGAGGTCTCCATCCAGATCACTGGGGATAGACTTTCGTATCACCAAAATCCACCACAACTGGCAGCTTTATTCACATTTTCAGCAGAGAAGTAGTCACTTTCAATCTCCATTGCTGCTAATTTCTAACTTTTCACCAGCACTACATTCCATTTCCTAAGGGATAGATTCTGGCCCCCTTACTTATGTTGAGTGTCACCTTATTCTGAGAATAAGCTCACTGAAATCAATGCAAATATTTGGGGAGTAAGGCTCTAAATGAGTGTCAGAATTTATAAAAATTAATATCATTTGAAGAAATAACTATTTTAATTTATTTAGATTTTAAAATAATAATAAAATGCCTATCCAAGGATCTAAGTGCCATAACTTCATTAATAACACTAAAAACCCCCCAAGATGCACTAAATAATCATTTCAACACAAATTCAATTTATTTAAATATAAAGGTAAAATCAGAGATAAAGGAAAACAGCATTTAAATCTGCTAGCCTGCACAACTTGTCTAATTCCCAGTTGCAAGACAAAACACCTGAAAAAACAGATCTCTTATTCTTTACCTGTCATTCATTTTAAAGTAATTCATCTCTTTTTCACTTATTGCTTCTAGTCACATTCCTGCATGCCTAATGATGTCTGATAAAATGCATGCAGGAAACAGACTACAGTGCATCATGTATTCATCTTGACTGTAATTTAGTATGCTAGCCTTCAGTTTCAGAGAAGGCCCTTTATCCTTACATTAGTAACGTAGGTGCAATGGACATAATTGGTCTGATTTTCCTTTTGCGCTCTGAAACAAAAGTAACTCAGCTCATATCAGTAGTGTTATACCAATGTAACACTCACGTAAATGTGAGTCGAATCAGACCCAATAACTGCACCAGCTCTGGGGAAATCTAGGTTGAGTTCACTTTGTAAGCAGTACTTAGAAACAGCATAGAAACAGTAGTAAGGAAATAAAAGTGATGCACTTCAGAGATAAGTCATGTGACTGCAAGAGAAACTGGTTGGGGTCTGCGTTTTATCCCACTAAATTTCATAAAGCACAAACACAAGATAAAAATTGGCAAGACTATCACAGCTAGGAGGTTGCCTCCCATATTTTGCAGCCTCACCAGGGCCAGAGGTATGTCAGCTCTAGGTTCTATGATTTCATAAGAAAACTTAGGAAACCTTTCTCGTGGTTGGCCTTCTGTACTGAACAAACCTTCAGACGTGAAGTCTGTACTCTAAGCTTATCAAAACTCATTGGTGTAATTGTTGTTTCTGCTCTTCCCAACTTGGATTCAACTGAAACTGAATCATAAAGCAAAACAAGTAAAGCAAAATAGATGAAAAGTTTGCTGAAGTCCATGCAAAATGAGACAGACAAGATTTGCATAGCTCCATCTGAAAACACTGAGTAATAGTTAAGTCTATCCAGAGTCTGCATGGAAAAGATCTGGTTCTGGATAGAAATTTCATGACATAAATAAGGTGAATAGTTCAGGTGGAAATTGTTATAGTTTTCCATCATCACATCATAACATGGTCTCATTACTGCAGCATCATGCTCTACAGGAGAGGGAATTTTTTTTTGCTATGTGGGAAGACCAAGAGGAGACTGTGCACTGGGACACCACTCTTAGAACATAAGGAGGAGCAAAGAGGACTATCTAAGGAAAGTCCTGCACTGCACCCTTGGAGTCCCTTTCCAGACTAGGGGGAAGAGTTCAGATGAAGCTAATGTGGGGGACCACAGCTGACCCCCAAATTTTCTGGTTTCAGGTGTAAGCAGAGTCAGGATGAGCTCTACCCTGACATCTGGTGGTGAATTGTGGGGAGTTGTGGGAAAGAACTTCAGGGGCTGATCTTGTTTGCATAGGCACACCTACCCTGCCTAGCATGAGCCCACAGCAGCCCAAATGGTCACTTTGGCTGCTGTGGGCTCCCCAGTTTCTCTGTTATTGGGGCAGGAAGAATAAAGTGTTGTTACCCTGATTATGTGAATCAAGGACAGTGGAACTGTTTTATGACAGAGGGACTCGCCATCAACTAAGTAGTGCTCACTGGACAAGGGACATGGGTTCCAAAACCCAGTAAATTGAGAGAGAGGCTGGAGACAGGCCTTTGTACCTGATGGTATAGGCCCCCTTTTAAGGGCCTGAAACACCAATTGCACCTCCTCCTCGCTCCACTGTGGTATATCAGAGCTAATTTTGATGCATCTGATGAAGTGGGTATTCACCCACGAAAGCTTATGCTCCAATACTTCTGTGAGTCCATAAGGTGCCACAGGACTCTGTCACTTTTTACAAATCCAGGCTAACACGGCTACCCCTCTGATATTTGAGAGCTAATTTTGATTCCATTAGGAGTCTAGTTACAGGCTGCTGAGCTGAATTCACTTTGGGCCAATGAGGCTCCCCTACTACAAGCTGAAATCACTAAAGAGCTAAAATTACTAAGAGCTGAAATCACTGAGTGCTGTGGGGGGGAGGCTGAAGATATATTGCTGCGTGGCTGTCAGTGCAGTATGGGAGATGGCTGGTGGAGTGGAACGGCTAGCAGAGCAATTCGTGGAATGGCTGATGGAGTGGAGAGACTGGCAGAGTGGCTCGCAGTGAAGGCTGCAGCAGAACCCCACGGAGAGGTGGGGCAGTCGGCCTCGGACCATGTAAGGTGCTCCATCCAGGCTGGGAGGTAAAACTCTGCAGATAAACTTTTGAACTCTGGGGCTGCACTGACCAGGGAGAGAAAGACTTTTGGGGTGTTGGACTTTGGGGACTTTGGGTGATTTTTTGGGTTGCGGGACTTAAGACCTTGAGGGGAAAAGGACACTGCTAAACTTACTTGGGGGTGGGTCTTTTTCTCATGGTTTGTGTTATGAATCCTATTTGTGGTGTTTCCCCAACATAATGCTGCATTGTTTCCCTCCTTTATTAAAAAGCTTTTGCTACACTCAGACTCCGTGCTTGCGAGAGGGGAAGTATTGCCTCTTAGAGGCGCCCAGGGAGTGGCATGTAATTGTCCCAGGTCATTGGGTGGGGGATCAAGCCCGTTTTGCATTGTGTTATTGAAATGGAACCCCTAGATACTGAACCCAGCCCTTGTTGCTGCCAACTCAGATATGCAGAAGGGTTACACAGGTACCTCTGACAAACAACTATACTCTTTAGGATACAAGATATAATATAAAAGTTGACCCTTGAAAAACAGGTGCCAGGTGCAATCATAGGAACTCTGGTTCATGCCAGAGCAGCTAAACATTAGCGTTTATTAAGACTGTCTCAGTACATCTTTATTGCCTGTAGTCTTGGAAAGTGCTGCTAAATTGCCTGGTGGTGATGCTACTAGCAACAAGGTATTGAGTTACTGAAACCTTCTTTACAGTTAAGTCTCAGACAACTATATTTCCAGTTATAAGTACCGCTCCATTAGCCGAGCACTCAGCTACTCGGAACCTTCTTCTCACTGTGACAAGCAACTCTTCACCTACAGCACAAGAGACTAAGCCCTGCTCTTCAGTGGGAGAGAGCCAGGCATCAGAAATAAGGCTGAAGCTTCAAGCTGCACACACACACTCTGAGGTCAAGAGAGGTACAAGCTTTGATCTACAGCAACACAAGACCAGGGATCTAACATGTTCAATGAAGAAGTGAGAAAAGCAGAACAAAACAGGGATGATAAATAACAAATGGCAGGGGATAGTTTTAGCTGGGTCAGTGAGCAAAGCAATTTTTTTTATATAAATAAGTTTTCCATTCTTACTCAGATGCCTTCTTTGAATTCTGCATGTATTGCATCCAGAAAGAACTGGGAGCTTACAATTACCTCATTTATCTTGTGCTATGGCTGTGCAGAATTAAATCACTACAATCTAAAGGTTCAGAATGTCACAAAGATCTGCATATAATCAATAAAAGAAACTCAGAACTCACTCTCTCTGTTGCCGTGATGCTTTTGCAGTGCACATTCAACATGTACCCTACAACTGCAGTGCTCTGGTTTAATTAGGGCATGAAGGGTGAACAAACATCCTCAGCTCACGTCAGTGGCCTTAGATATTGCTGCACCTATGGGTCAAACTATACAGTCTTTACTCAGGCAAGCTCTTATTGCAGTCAGGGGGAGTGTCAGAGCAAAAGAACTTCAGAATATGACCCATGCTGATTAAAATTAATGTTTGAAGACTCCTGCTGTAGCTTTCAGAATGAGTGGAAAATTTGAAAATTAATTAAAAACATAGTTCCACAGCTGAGACCTTGAACGCGGCAGTTCAGCTGGAGCTAATGTTTATGAGAAGTTATATCCCCCTCCACCCCCGACTCTAAAATTGAAATTAAGAACTGTGCCTTTATTATTAATCTTAGAATGATGTAGTGCATATCCATTAAACGGAGAATGCCAGTTAAAGGTAGCTGCTGGTGGATTAGTACAGAGTCCCCTCAAAGGATCATACAGCACTATAGGAAAGAAAGGACTTTCTTAAATGACTGGTTTTTAAGATGATGTCTGCTACTGCTAGTCTGGTAATAAACTTAGTAGATAAACCGTTTACCTAGAACTGCTTCTGGCCCAACCATAAAACAGTGTAGGGCAGGGTGAGGTGAAGGGCCGCAGGGATTATTCATCTCTCACACCCAATCAGCCACACCTATCTGGGCTCAACAGGTCCCAGTACTGTCCTTCTCATGCATCCTCCCAATGCCTGCCACCTTCACAAACAATGGGCCTTTTGCACCCTGCATCCCCAGCTTCCCTGGAAGGCCTAGCACCAACCACTGGCCACAACAGCAGCAGCAGGGCAGCGATGGCAGAGTAAGGCCCTGAAAGAGACTCAGCTCCAATGCAGAGCTTCCAGTCAGAAACTGTCTGGGACCCTGCCTCTGCAGCATGCTAGAAACCCACACTCAGATTTCCCCTCCTTCCTCTCCACTCCTCCATAATGGTATGTGTCTGGTTCCTTTGAAGCTGTAAAGGCAGGGGGCCAAGGAGGCCATTCTGCATCAAAGCCACAGAGAAATAGTATTTTCAGGGATATAACTACTTTCTTTATTCCAAAAAAAATCCCTTGTTCAGTGGTAGAAGGAAGTGAATCATTTTTTACTATTGTCACATGATGGGGGGCAGATGTAAACTCATTTTGAACCTAGGCAAACGAGGAGAAGAGAATGGCCAAATTCAACCATCCCAAAGACTCTCAGTTTGACAAGTCTATGGAATGGCCTGAATGTCACAAGTGCATCATCAGATTCTGAATGGCAACAATGCTTAACACAGTGAAATGAAGTACAAGTCAGCTCATTATCTTATGCAGTGGGGAGTGAAGCTGGAAATAGAGATCAGTCATTAGTCTGAAGAAGGCAGAACAATTGACATCTTTCTTCAGAAGGATGATGGACATGGCCTTTCAAAAAGCAATTTAACACTCTGGACTGTGTGTGCTTTCACCCAAGGATTAGAGAAGACTGGGAGAAAGCATGGAAGCCTTTATAAGGGCTCTTAATTAAGGAGAGCATTTTGACATTGATATATTCTCCCCACTGTCGAAGCTAGTCTCAAAGTTAATGTTCTCTGGGTAGCAGATTCTGTCAAGTTCCACTCTACCCTGATACTGCCAAGCTTGTGACTTTTCAGATGATGTTCTTTATGTCATCTCTTGTTCAGCATCACAAGTACTCTAGAATCTCCCATAGTAAAAAAATTAGCAAGATCCTGCAAAGGCCTGGAGGCTATGGAAGTTTATATGGCTGACATTTCAGTTTATGGAAGAAATAACAAAGATTAGAAAGAAGTCCTAAAATTAAATAAAAATATATGCAATGTCCACCTACATGGCGCCGATTGCAGGAGTGGTAGAAGGAAGACACTGTCACTTATGTAAAGCCCACCTCAACTGGACTCTGATCATGGTTCGGATGCAAGGTTAACGTTTGCATCAGAAGAAGAAAAGGGAAGATTTTCTTCACTAGCAAATCATTTCATTCAACCCTGTACATGGTGAGTAGGGATTAATTTAGATGCCCATCCTACAGGAGAGATAACAAGACTATGGTTGAATTTGTTCTGTGAAAGGCTTATACCAGCCTTCCTTACTAGCTTTACAATGTGCTTAACAGTTGATATTCACCTGAAATTCTCTCAGCAGCAGCAAATGCTTTCTAAACTAAGAATCGACAGTCTCCTTTATTAACATATATTTGAAGGCAGTTAACAGCTATTACTCTGTCCTGTGACAGTTACAGCTTTGAAGAAGATTCAGTGTGCATAATGCTAGTAGCCAGGAAGACTGCTGTTTCTTATTGCAGTTGTAAAATACAATGGAAGATTGCTATCAAGATTGATGTGAGCTATCCCCATTTTAACTGTTATAGCTAAATAATCACCATAAACTGAAGCATAAAATAGTGGGCATCTGAAGCTGGACATGTGCAGAGATGTGAAACCTCCGTTTTCTGAGGACAGAATACTGTATATACTCGATCATAAGCCGTTTCGTTTATAAGATGCCCCCCCCCCAAGATGGATAAGTAAAAATGGAAAAATGTTATGATTCATTCATAAGCCGACCCTATAATTCAGGGTTCAGCAAACTTTGGCTCCCGGGCCATCAGCATAAGCCGTTGACAGGCCGAGATGGTTTGTTCACCTCGAACATCTGCAGGCACGGAGGTAAACCTAAGTAAACAAAGTGTCCCGGTGCGCCAGCTGCTAACCCTGATGGGCCAGGACAGCAACTAGTGGAGAAATTTTTTGGGGGGGAGAAGCTGGGGGTGAGGGGAGTAACCCCTGTGACCACCCTTCACATGACCCCACCCCTAGCCCGGGACCCCTACACTCTCCTCATCCCATCCCTTCCCACCTTATCTGGGGAGGGCCAGGGGAGGATGTCTCTGGCCTGGCTGGAGCTGCTCCAGCAGGCTGGGCAGCGCAGCCACACCGTGCTCCAGCGGGCTGGTGTGATGACACAAAAAGCTCCCTTTCCCAATTCACTACTTTGGGTGCACTGAGTATGCTCCCCCAAACTGAGCATGCCCAGTAACCTTCGCTTTTGCATGGCGGAAACTGCAACTAGTTGCAAAAGTGGAGGGTTGCTGTTTGTGCCGCTACACCAGGCAGCATGGCCACAGCCTGTTCTGGGGGGCGGGGCTGAGCAGCACAGCTACAGCCTGCCAGCCCCGGAGCTGCAGCTGCTTCGAAGGCTGGGGGACAGCAGCGTGGCCAGAAGTGGAGAGACTCTGGCCCCACCTCTTTCCTTCTGGCTCTCCTGGCTGTGCTGCCTCTCCTTGCTCCCTCTGTTCAGGGGAGGGGCTGTGTCCCACCTCTCCCTCTCTATACCCATTCATAAGCCGACCCCCTTCTCTGGTCCCTTTTTGACTAAAAAAATGCAGCTTATGAATGAGTATATACGGTAAGTTCTTTTAAGAATGGCGATGCAGTTGATTATTTTCTCTGAGTGGCCCTTACATAAGATGTAACATTCTTTACCTGCTGCTGAGCAGTGTCCAGAGATGTGTGAAATTCCCATTCTGACTTTCAAAACAAAAAAAATCAGAGAAATTAATTATAATTTGATCCTTTTAACCAGAAAGTGAAGGTCAAAGTAAGGGGGCAAGAAGATCAGCAATGATAGGAAATGGTACTTGGAAAGCCAGGGCTGAGCTCATGAGGAAAACAAAATTCCTTTCTATGGTGTGCCTTTGAGGAATGCTAGCTCTGTTTCTCAGAGTGTGAGGTTGGGCTACATGGGGAGGCTCCAATCTGCTCCAGAGGAGATTCAAAGAAGACCTGAGAAAACAGTGGGAGAGAGAGAGGGATGCGATTTTCCCCCTATTTCTTGAAGCATCTTTCAATCTTAACACTCTCCACATGCAGACATTTTTTTTTAAATTCTGACTTATCTGTAATCAGTATCACTTTTTCCTGAGTCATATGTGGTAATGAGGTCTTCATGTGCCTAAAATGCACTTTTCTGTTCTTTTTGAGGCTATGGTGTTGGGGAGATGGTGGCCAGGGCTGGGCAGGTGAAATGTGATGCAAACTCTCTTATTATTTGTATCTGAGCGAATGAATATCTTTATCTAAGAAAAGAGACTGGAACAACAGTTTGAGAAGACCTCTTCAAGAGAGACTGCTGTACCTCCTTTTTTCCTCCTCCCCTCTTCCACCTCTCTTAGCCTCAGTCTATACAAAATGTAATACATAACACATTCCAACAATTGTAGGGGGATTATTAGTACCACTTAGTAAGTTTTTAACAGGCCTTCCAATGCATATTGAATTAACCCTTAATCAATGTCACACCATCTGTACTGTTCATTTACGATCTAGTAATTATTGAAAGGCCAGGGTAAGATCCATGAGAACTAGAAACATGCTGGAGGAATGTGTGTAGAGGCTGCATTGTAACTGGTGCCAAAAGGAGTTCTGGCTAGTCAAAGTCAGCTGGAGAGGGTAGCTCCTCAGCCCCGACAGAAAGTGCAAAGGGTTCCATGCCTACTCAGTTTTGTGGTCTGTGAAGGTGTGAAGAATAATGATATTGACTTGCCTTCTCATTATTCCTCCCCACTTCATTACAAAAAATAAAAGCCCATGGAAGGGCAATACACTAGGCTTCGCAATAGTATTTTGGCCACGCTCTGAGTAAGATGTCAAGAGGGACATAGAATGGTCCTTAGGCCCTCCCCAGCTTTCTCCCGCCAGTTCTGAAGAGCCCAAAAGGCACTTGGCATTACAGTGCCAATGTTTTTTGAACCTTCATTCTAGTCTGAGCACTTTAAGTCACGAAAAATGCAGCATCATTAATGTTGTTGTGCTCACAAGCACACACACAGTGACATTCAGTCCCAAGGATTTGCTAGGCCATTGTCCATGGGACTTCACCTCAATTATTTCTTAGCACGGTTTTCTCTTAGAAGTTAATTAGAGAAAAACATTATGTGTTTGGAAACTTCACCCAAATTCTCTTAGGCTTGGCCCATCCACAAAAGCTGCTTCATTAACCCCAGGCTTTTCCTGTTGCCAGAAGAGGCTTTGCAATGCCCTGCAAAATTCCTATTCTATTTGTACAAATGACTGCCTTTCGTGTAATGAGAGGCCTGGACTTGACATGACCCACAGCCTTCTTGTGTATGGATTTAGCACAGGGGTCGGCAACCGGTGGCTCGCGGCTCGCCAGGGTAAGCACCCTGGCGGGCCGGCCCGGTTTGTTTATCTGCCGCGTTGGCAAGTTCGGCCGATCGCGGCTCCCACTGGCCGCGGTTCGCGGTCCCAGGCCAATGCGGGAGGCAGGAAGCGGCGCGAGCCGAGGGATGTTCTGGCCGTGGCTTCCTGCCTCCCGCATTGGCCTGGACCGCAAACCGCGGCCAGTGGGAGCCGCGATCAGCCGAACTTGCCGACGCGGCAGATAAACAAACCGGGCTGGCCCGCCAGGGTGCTTACCCTGGCGAGCCGCAAGCCACCGGTTGCCGACCCCTGATTTAGCATAACCCACAGCCATTTTGTATGCTCAGCCACCATAAGCTGGAAACAAAAACTACAGATTCCGGAGAATTCGGTCTTGTGTAGGCAGACAGATAGAAAAGTATCAGCTGCAGCTGCAGCATTACTAACAGGGATAGATTTATATGCACAAAGTCATGAGAATGGGGAGAGAAAGGACAAGCTAGCCTTGAGTTCCTGCAGCTTCTTCCTGATAATTAAAAGTACAAGGTTTTGCTGTTGCAAATGTATTCCACTAATGAAGAATAAAGATAAGTAGACCTTAAGAAGTTTTTACTAACTTAAAAAAATACAAAAACTAATGAATAGGCAGTCTTAGGCATGTGAATCTTTGTACAGTATAGTGCAAATATTTGGTAGGTGTTTTTGCAAAGGTGTTTTTGACATGCATCCGATGAAGTGGGTATTCACTCATGAAAGCTCATGCTCCAATACGTCTGTTAGTCTATAAGGTGCCACAGGACTCTTTGCTGCTTTTGCAAAGCTAGGCTTTGAGTAAAATAATTGTTTAAGGTATTGATAAGAAGAACTCGCATTTTGACTATATAATGAGAGTCAGGAAACCAGCTCGTTGGAACTTAACTCTGGGATATGGCTCAAGATCAAAGCTGGTAGGATTTTTAACCCCTGTATGACTAGACCCCTGAAGCCAGAGCCCCAGACAAGATTGGATCCTGACTGGCCATTGGGAGACATCCAGCTGCTTTATTGGGCATGGTGAGCATTAGATGCTTGGTGTGTGTATTCTGTTGATTGATTATTAATTGCTAATAAATATATGTACATGTTTAAGAATATTTACTATGTGATAAAGGCTTCTTTACTGGGACACGGTCCAGTTAATCTGTAGAAGGCCATTAGTTCCTGGAAAAGAGGTGGGAGCCCCAAAATTGTCTGGATACATTCTGAATATTAAAACAATGAACTTCTTTACTGAAGTAATTAAATTAAACTAGATTTTTTGTAGTGTCTTTTGTAATCCAGTGGCTCTTAGACTGTAACTAACAATACGTTGCATATATTGCATAGCAACAATATCCCAGATAGGGAGTGCAGACAGAGGAAATTATGCAAATTGATAGTGTCTTCTTGAACACTGAAAATGCCATTAATCAACTGTCAAGATTCTATTCAAATCAATGTAAAGTCTCCCAGTGACTTCAGTGGGACAAGAGTTGGTCCATACGCAATAAAAACTTCATTTATTTTAAACTTCAGGGACATTCAGGAAATATGGATTGTCATGGTCCAACTAAGTAGGAGAGACAGGAGCTGACCTGTTAGTTTTAGGGTAATTGAAAAGAGGCTCAAGGAAATAACCTCAATTGATATGCTACAGCTTTGAATAATCATAACCAAACCATGGAGTTTGTTAGGCAGAGACTTTGATAAAAGAGGCTTGACTATACCTTTAAAAATCTTCCAATACAGTATTACTGACAAACAGATCATTGGATCATTAACATGGAAATTATGTTAAAAAATTGTTTTACTTTTCCACTTGCCTTACTTTTTATCCTTGGATTTGCTTGGAGAGTGAGGCTACACAGTTCAGTTTCATGTTCTGGTTCTCATATTTCCTTCCATTAGAAGCCAGGAGATTGAGAGGTACAGGAAATAATAAGGGCAACACAAATATGACAGCTAAACAACTTTTGAAACCTTAAAAAAGATTATAATTCTGTTCCATATTTACTTTCTCAACATATTTGCCATCAATTACATCCATTTCTACAGCATTCTAGAATTTGCATTGCCCATACCCTGTATGTATATTACATCTGAAAAAAATATATATTAAAATAATATTAAGATTGTAAAGTCAAACACTCAAAAGTTAGGAAATTTCAGAATTAAGGCCATCTATGCAACCTTAATTCAACCCCCTCGTGCATATGCATTATGATAGAGTCTTTAATGGCATGATTACATACTATTTTCCCACAGGATCCCTGCTTCATTTAGTGGAAGGAATCTTTCAGACTGGTGGAATCCTTCAAAAAAGACGTATCTTTTTAAGTGGCCCACTGTACTTTAAGCCACACCATCATTCATTTTAAATTAAGAAACCTAAAAAGCAAGAACAAATTTAAGTCTCCGTCAGAAAGTTCACAGGTGCATCTCCCCTCTGTCTCTGAGCACTGAGCCCAGAGTCTCAAAATAGCCGACTGTAGCCACAGACAGGTGGCTTGTATAAAATTAAAGGGGCAGTACGCAGAAAAGTCACACAAACTATACATTCACCAATCACCAATATTTTGATCCCTGATTCTTGCCAAATTTGATATTGCGTCAGCAATATACAATAAAAATAACTAAATTCACAGACAGTGAAATGCGGGTCAGTTTTCCATGTGACCAAAATGCCATCAACTTTTCAAACTAGAAGGCCCATTAGTTTATAATAGCAGTTTTATTCAGCTATATAAACAATAAATGGATTTCTACTAGCTACCACAACTAAGCTATCTTTTTGCATTTGAAAGATATTATTTTACCAATGTAGCACATGAGCTCACCATCTGCTAAATCAGAAGAGCTGTACATAATAGACTCATCCCCTGAATGGATTAATGAAGTTACTTTCATACACAGTGTAGCGTAACAGTGGCTTTAGAATCTAACAGGAATTTCAGCATCTGAATTCTCTACATATTCATTTCATTGTTAGATCTCAGTAACAAGAGATCTCCATGTAGGTTCCTTTATAATGTGACAATTTAACAAATTAATTGTAATACTTATGAATGGCTCTATAGTCGACAGCACTGGAGACCAAAAGTCCTCTTTTCCCTCTGTTAAAGTACAGGTACAGCATGTGGGCACGGCAGTGCAAGCTTCCCACATTCTACTCTCACAATGTTCTTCATCCCTGGCCTAGAGGGACCATCTTCAGATTCAGAAAATTACGTAGTTCACACTCCATGTACATTCAAGCCCTGACTTCTTTGCTTAGAGAGCCAGCAAAGTTGCAAATAGTGACGATAATATATGACAGGAACACCTGTGAGGTTGGTTGTTCTCCACAAAGCCAAGAATTTTCATTCACCACATACAAAAGGAGAGAAGCTGTAACAGATTGAAGAAGCTTAGACAGGGGTGAAAGTAACTTACAGGACTTACCGGTACTGCTGGAGTCCTGAGGGGGGCGTGGACTCACCCGGAAAAGGTGTGGCCTCAACTGGAAGAGGCAGGGCCTCTCAAGATTTAAAGGCCCTGGGGCACCGGCTGTGGCTGGGAGCCCCAGGGCCTTTAAATCAACCCGGGGCTCCCAGCTGCAGAGGTGGCTGGGAGTCCCCGGGGCTCATGGGCAAATTAAAGGGCCCAGCTGCCGAAGCTGCAGGTGGGATTTAAAGGGCTAGGAGCTCCCCGCCGCTGCGGGGAGCCCAGATCCCTTTTAATCCCAACCGCAGAATCCAGTGCAGTCCAGCACGGCGTTCTGGCTCTTGCCGGTACTCCATACTGTACTGTACTGGCTTACTTTCACCTTTGACCTTAGACCAATAGACGTGTCATGATTATACGTCCTCACCAATGTTCTTTAGTAATGAGCATGTGAGGACTGTATACAGTTGCAACTGAGGGGTGCAAAGCAAACAAATGTAGATAAAGAACCACAAATCCCTCAATGAAACATGACACACTTTTATTTATCCGAGAAGATGTCTTGCTGCAGATGGAGAATTTAAAAGAAAAGAGCAATGCACAGATGGGAGAGTGCAAGCAAAACATTTTTCTGGATAGCATCTGGCAGAGCACACTCAAATAACTAACAAGATAAACAAAAGTTGTAAGTAGCACATGAATTGTGTCTTTGGGAAAGACCAGAAATATGACAGCTGAAGGCAAGTCAGAGGAAACATGACTACAGCAGATCCAAGATTGTACAAACAGATGTTTAAATTGCAGCTAGAACTGAAGCAAAAAAGAAAGGGGGAACAGAGAGAATCAAAGGTGACAGATAGGTAGAAAAACAGTGTTGGTGTCCCTAGGCCTAAGTAAACCAAAGTTGTGACTCTGGCCTGAGTGAACCAAAGTTCTTCCATGCTGTGAACTTTAACCAGTCTAAGATGCTAATAAACAGCAAGCAAAATGTGTAACTGTCAGCTTTCTTAGCTTGCAGCTGCAGGATAGCTCGAAACAGCAAAAAGCGGCAGTAAGACAGGGGAGAAAGGGGAGGAAAGTCTGCATGCGTCTGTGCTGTGAAGGCCATAGATAAATATGCGAATGAGAACAGTTCTAACAAGCTACATTATTGTGTTAAGTGTAACTGTTGGAAGGGGGAGGGAGAAAGGGGGAAAAACAAGGGGGGTAATGCTGGGACCCCGCCTGCGTGCGGGTGTGCAGGATTTGAGATTGTAATTTCTCCCTTGCACCTTTTTTTGGAGCTCAAATAAACTTGGTTTGCTTCTCCACCCTGGTGTGTTAATTAGTGCGACGCACACCGGGCAACGAACCCCGCTGTTGCTCCTCCTCGGGCCCTTTGGGCCGGCAACAACAGGGTTGCTAACCCATATGTAAAGACACATGAAGAATTAATGCAACTAAAGTGCTTAAAAATGGCTACCAACATGAATATTAACTTTATTTCATTGTGTTTTATTAGGCTTTAATTTTTATACCATCTCTCAGGCAGGACTCAACTGTATATATGCAGTTTGAGTTGGTTTTGCTTGTGGATACAGGAGTTAGACAGTTTCACCATACCAACTGTCAACCTCTTAAAAAATCTTACATAATAAAAGCAGATTTATGATTGTCCCTTCCTTTCCCTCCCCTCCATGTAGTTCCATCGGCTCCAAGTCCCTCTTGGGCTCTGAGGACCACATCTCTTTTATTTCCTTGTCTCATCCACAAAGGTCCCTCATCAGCAGAGGACAATGTGGCTGTGGCTGTGGCTGTGTCTACTGTTTCTTAACATAGCTCACTGAGCTAGTGGAATGGTTGTAAAACCAGCTGCCATCTTCCACATCCTTTTATAGCCTCAACATCTTTCACAAAGGGGCCCATAATGAGGGATAGGAAGTGTGACAATGATTGCCTTCAATTTGCTTAATTAGGATCTAGTTGGATAGAGCTGTTTCTGCAAACTATGCATGAACATAACGAGGCTAGTGTTACACTCTAATTAGAAGGTGGAGCTGTTTGTTATAGACAGGTAAGAGTTGATTTGTCTCAGGACATCATTACAGTAGTGGAGTTGAAGTAATCTGGGTCCATGTCCTTATTTCCCAATTCTTACATTTATCGTAAGTTTAAACTTTTGCATAACTTCCTAGTTTCAGAGAGTCTAAGACCAGAAGGGACCATTACGTCATCTGACTTTCTGTATATCACAGGCTTTGAAATTTCATCCTGTTATCCCTGTTTTGAGATCATTAACTTATATTTGATTAAAGCAAACATCTTTATTTGAAGACATCAAGAAAGGGAGAATACACCATTTCCCTCGGAAATTTGTTCAAACGGCTAACCACCCTCACTGTTAAAATTTTGTGCTCAATTTCTAATTTTAATTCAATGGGGTTCAATTTCCAGCTGTTGGTTTTTCTTATGCTTTTCTTATCTTCTTTTTTGATAAGCTAAATAGATCAAGCTCCTTAAATCTCTCACTGTAAGGCACTTTCTCTAGTCCCCAAACAATTTGTGTCTCTTCTCTGCACCATCTCTAGTTTTTCAACATCCTTTTAAAAATATGGATACTTGGGTCACATGATCAACAGAGAAGTAGGACCTGCCTGACCCAGCTGCTTGAAGTAGGAGCTGGGTCTCCTCAATGCCCATGCACGAATCCTCATCAGTTAAGGGCTCCCAGGTATCTAAACTGTAATGTTCTGTCAGGGTGTCCCTTTTTGTTATATTATTATGGATCCTGAAGGGAAAAATAGAAATGCCAAATGACCCAAGTCTGATTCTCCAAAGGCTGAGGAAACCCAGCAGTCTTTCACACAGGACTTTGCAATTATGAAGGACTGTCTAACTATGAAACTTGATCTTTTTAATCTCAAGGTATATGTGAGTTCTCTAAACATATGGGAGAAGTCAAAACTCATTTGACTTATTTAGCAAATGACCTATGAAAAACTGTCATAGGAGGAGGTTAAAAATGGAGCATGCTTCCTTAAGGCAAAAAGACTAACCAGTCTTGAGGAGAAGCAAGAAGATCTCGAAAACAGATCACACAGGAATAATTTGCAGTTACTGTGGTTCCTGGAGTGCTGGAAGCAAAACTCATGATTAACTTTCTGAAGGACACACTCTCTAAGGTAGTGTTTCTCAAACTAGGGGTCCCAACCCAAAAGGGGGTTGCAAGACTACTGTAGGGGGGTCATGAAAGTGGTGGCTGCTGGCCAGATGCCAGCAGCAGCGCAGAAGCAAGGGTGGCCTGGTAGGGAGGTAGGTCATAACAGCCTGAAATATTTTCGAAGGGCATCCCAGCAAAAAAAGTTTGAGGACCCCTGGGGTACTGGGATTGGATGCCAGTTTGCCTCCCCTGGAGATTGAAAGGGCTCATTGCGTGGCAGGGGCCATAAGTTGAAAGCACAATAATAACCCCAGACCCATCATTTTTAAATTGCTACAATTTAATGACAAAGTTAAGCTGATGTCTGCTGCTAGGCAAAAAGGAACTCTTAAGTATAGGATTTACAATTTTCTTTGTATCCAGACTTCTCTGTAAGTTTAAGGAAGACGAGAGCAGCATTTAATGGCATCAAATGAGCTCTCAGGGGATCAGTTATTAAGTACAGCCTCAGATATCCTGCGATCTTCATATTGAAGCTGACAGACTCTGTGAAATACTTCAAAACCCCATAGGATGCTTGAAAAGCACTACCAAAATTGAGACCAGATCTCACTAAGGGTATCAGCATGATCCTCTCATAAAGAGAAAGAAAATGGAGAGTATAAGATCTGAATAAAAAGAACTATGGGAAAATAGAACAACTTATGTACATTTATTTGAAATATTTGATATATTAAATAGGGTTATTGGGTATAATTAGTACTCTTAGACAAGCTATATAGTATAGCTGGATAATCAATATTTTCAATATATTGATAAACCAATGTAAATATATCTATATAATCATCATAACTACAGTACGATTATCTCATTTCTAATTAGACATATAAATATAGATATAAATGTATTTGTTTATAATATATACATAATCCTAATGTATTCATAACTATCTACTTGTGTGTTACTTGTGACTACATGTATCACTTTACATGAGCACTTGTATATTTATTTTTATGTTTCTACCCATACTTAAAGTTAATATATTTATAACATGTTTATGGTAATAATATATTTATATTTATTTATTTGCACATGCATTATCATTTATGTCACTTCATGTTTACCTTATTCATTAGTCTCTTGGTATACATTTTTATATACCATGTGCATATTAGCATTTACACACTTTACTTACCCATTCATATCTTTGAAGCAATAGGTTTAATACTTTGTCACACATAGGTAAATATAGGTTTATTTCTGTCAGATTTCTAATTAATTCAAATTTGGAGGTGAGGGAGGGCGAGTGCAGGCAAATACCACCTGGGATCTGAATTTGCCTGTACTGGAAATCTGTGATGTGAAGGGTATTATGGGAGGGGGGGGGGGATTTGTTTTTTTGTTTTGAATGGAGAGGCACTCAGAAGCTGTCAATTAGCCGCTGAACAACTACTATTTTTTTCATGAACTCCTTTAACTTTTGTTCATGAAATGTACTGGGGCTTAATGAAGCCAGCAAGAGAATCAAAACTTTGAGGCACTTAAAATCAAGAGGATGTCATACAGCTTTCTTTCAGAAGACCCATTTAAGAAGTGAAGATGCAGATGAATTAAAAGACTAATCCACAAGAGCCTAACTTTACAATTTATTCAGTTGTGGTCAGATCCAGAGGGCAGATACATAATACTTGAAGGCATTTGCAATACTAAGATTAATTTTGGGGAATTTATATAATTTTGAAGCTGTGTGTGTGTGAGTGTGTGTGTGTTTGTGTGCGCGCGTTTACTTGTCAGGACAACCCTCTCTTTGGCTATATTAAATGTAACCAAGTCATTATCACTGGTCCCTAGGCAACTACCAATTTCCACTCCAGTGATTTTAATTCATTTTTCTTCATATGAAGATAGACATGTTCTATCTTTACTTGTCACTCAACAATTTCCTGGCGTTTCATGGCTATTTAAAATAACTATAATGTTTTTATAAAAGGTCTTACCCATAACTCACTTCTACATCCTCTCTACAGTAACTTACCTTTATGAAGGTTAGCTTGAGAATTTCCCTGCCTACGGAGCCACGGCAGGAAAGCCCTGCATACTGCACATCTTTAACAGGTCCATAAAAGAGTTCCACTCCTGAACTTTGGCCAACTCCTTAGCCCTACAGCTGCTCAGTGCAAGCTCCCCACACATTGCTCTGACCTGGTCTTTCAGTCTTCATACCTATTCAAGTTCTGACTTCTTTGATCACACACCAGCAATGTAGCAAATTGTGATGATAGTTTGTGACTGATATCTGTGCATTGAGAACTTAGTTGAGACCACCATGTCATTTCATACACACCTCTGAAAAGCTATCCCATATTAAGTATTTTTCATTCAGTAATGATGAGGGTTCAATTTAAACCAATGACATAGGACATGAAAGGCTCTGTATCCTCTAAACTCCAAAGAGAAGGAAGAAGTTATTTTTCCTTAAACAGTTCAGAGTTTAAAGACAAATTTTGCTTGTGGTAGCATTATAAAACCCATTTTTTCCTGTCAAAAGTCTCCGAAAACTAGTTTACTTTACTTCTTTTGAAATCTGTAAAATTATCACCAAATTACTGACAAAAATGTTGACAACACTAATTTTTCTACTGTTTTAAATTGCTGATTTTCCCCTCTGGTTCCCTCTTTTGATCATTATTCTGATTTCCTTATATTATTAAAATACATTACTCAGTGTTAGAATAAAGTGTCTGATTCCTTTCTTGTGTTGTGTGGCAATTGTTTCTTCACCGCAATCCCAATCTTTCTTTAATCCTTGGTTTAATTTTTTTCACTGTAGAAAAGTGCAATAGCTCTTCATTCAGGTTATTTTCCAGGCCCTCCGGCATCTCACAGTTTCCTGCACACCTGTGCCCATTTCCTTCTACTCTCTTTTCCAGGGATCCTCCTAATTTTTTCTCTTCATTTCTTTCTCACATACTGTCTCCTGTGCTTTAAAGAAATACGTTCTTGTTGACCAAGAGCTTTCTTTCTCTCAGCCACTCTTTAAACCTCGAATTCTGTTAGTACTTCCCACAACAGTCGTCTCATCCAGGAGCCTCTGGAACCTCACTTTTCTCGGCTGCTGCCTCGTCTTGATGTTATTAGTAGGTGTTATTAGGCAGGACCTTAGTCCCTAATGTGTTCTGTATATTTACACCGCTATTCAAATTTTTTAAACGATATAGTAAACTTAAGAGGTACTATAGCATAATCTGAAATACAATGCGGTTTATGGTTCTTCAATACATCAGCACTTCATAGGAGGGAACTCACCTAAAGGCATTTCCAGTCCGTTCCGTCTATCCACCTTTCTCCAGAGAGTGAAGGGAAAGAGAGGTTAATAGTGCACTTGATCTTAGTTACCCAAGTCAAAGAAATAAGCACAACAAAACTCAAGTTTTCTCTAACCTTCCAATGAGTTTTTTGCTTAGAGTGCAGTATTAACAAAACAAACCCCCCCCACTAATGTAAAGTGACAACTGAGTACAAATGTGGACAGGGATTAATTAGGATAAAACAGATTTAAAAAAAAAAAAAAAGCTTATGCTATGTTGTGTCGGCTGGCCAAGAGCTAGAGCAGGCTTCACCAGTTACGGGGGCTCACTGTCTGCTGAACGGACATGCCAACTGGGAACAGCATGCCTGTTCCTGCTGCTGAAACTTGGCCCACACCCTAATGGTCCCTAAGCAGCTGCTCTGCCTTGTGAGTCAAGACCCTCACCCGGAGCACAACCAGTAGGAGCTGGGTTAAGCTCTTCTAATAATAACAACAACAACATTTAGCTCTTTTCATCTTCAAAGCTTTTTACAAACATTTATCAGTTAATCCTCACAATACCCCTGAGGAGCTAGTTATGTCTAATATTGTTATTTCCCAACAAGCATAATTAGTCCTAATTGTGTCTTGTTTAATGTGATCATTTACAGAGAGGGAGAATAAAGGAGGCACTTTGAGTGTATCTATACTGCAAAAACAGAACCTGGGGCAGCAAGTCTCAGAGCCAGGGTCAACTGACTCGGGCTTGCACTACAGGGCTAAAAATACTAGTGTAGATGTTCCCAACTGGGCAGGTGCCAGGCTCTGAGACTCCCTTCCCCTCTACTCACCAGGTCTCAGAGCCCAGGCTCCATCCTGGTGGGAAAGTCTACACCATAGGTGTTGGAACTAGGAGTGCTGCCGTACCCCCTGGCTTAAAGTGGATTTCATTTTATACAGGGTTTACAGTGTGGTTCAATGGCTCTCAGCACCTCCACTATACAAATTGTTCGAGCACTCCTGGTTTACACCCTGCGAACCTAAGACAGGTGACCTGAGCTCTGACACTTGCTGCCTCAGGAGAGAGAGAGAGAGAGTGTGTGTGTGGTGTGTAGTGTAGTGTAGTCATACCCAGAGAGGTTACATGATTTATTCAGGCCATAGATGAAGTCAACGGTAGAACTGAGATTATCATGTAGTTCCTGGTTCCCAATCCTAGCCTTGAATCACTGGATTACAGCTCCCTCCCCACCGCATTCCCCTTTTTGAGATAAATTGCTTTTTCTGTAGTGCACAGGCTTCAAAGGAAAGATTTTTTTGTTCCTTCTGTAGTTGAGTCAAGTGTCTTACTGATTAACTCCCTCCCAAAACAAAGTGACTGATTACTTTTTAACCTCTATAGAAACTGGTATGCCGAATTAGCATTCACTGCACACTCTTTGGGATTTATTAAAATTTGATTACAAATACTGAAAGAAACACATACTGCATCTTGAACAGCTTTAGAGAAATTCAGTCTAGACAATCCTTTAAGAATGAGCCAGCTTTCGCATATCATAAGAGAAAACATGTTCTTTCCAAGTGTTATTTCCAGTTAGAAATGTAATTTACCCCAGTAGAACATAGGAGCTCTTTAATACACAGTAGGTATATAGAAGTAAGGTATTTTTAAAAAGTAAAAAACATTCTATAGCTAAATAAATACAGAACTGACTGTAATAAACGCATGTAAATTACTTTCGTAGTTCAATGATCACTCAAATTTAGGTCTCAATTTCTAATCTTGGATCCAAGAATTTTGAAGCAATAGCAAATAAGGTGGCTGCGTGCTTTTTTTTTTTAAATGTTTATATTCTTTTGCTGGCATGGATTCAAGTGACAACCTACACTGGAGTATTATGGGATAACGTTAAACAAACCTAACCTGTAGAACCTAAGACCTGTTCAATAGGATTTTATCTGGTTTCACAATTGTAGTATTATGTAAAATAGTCATCAAAAATGGCGGTAAACTAATTTTTGACAGTACAAAAGAAACCACTAAAAGTAAGAAAGCCAACTAATATTTTTGTCCGAGACAGCTGTCACAAGCTGCTGCTGAAGCAAATTCCTCAAAAATTAAAGAAAAATAAACAAAAGATGAAAACCAGGAGCAAGTAACATGCCAAATCCACACAGTTTTGTGAGAAGACAGCCACAGACCTCAAAAACTTCTGCACCCAGTTGGAGGACAAAGTAAAATAGCTCCACAAATTGGCGGGTCAAGAATTTCTTGCCAAGCTGCCACCACAGACTAAGACCTTTCGCCTCGTAACATAAAGAGTTCCTGCTCAATCGTTTCAGACCATGTTATCTGAGAAACTCTCTCTCCTTTTATGATCGTGCCAGAGCCCACACAAGAGGTGTTGCATGCTGGTCAACTGAATGTGAGGATCTGAGTCTCTAATTCCAATTCTCAAAACAAGATGCTGGAAGAAGCTACAAACAACATGGTTGTGTGCATATCATTTTTATTAAATGAGTAAATTAATTAAGTACCTCACAAATTGCTAAAATAGTGCTAACTTCATAATTTGGGAAATTTGCCCCACTCCCACTTTTTGTTAAACTTCTTTCATTGAATATCTGTGACAAAAATAGTCTTGGACAATATGGGCATAAACACCAGACTAAGGAAACACCCCTCATCCCCCATCCCCGAGAAAAATATATATTGCTGTTTTAGATCAATCAAAAACCAGATTATCCTGTGCCTCTTATAAAATATACAAGACTCTTCCCATAGCAAACATATTCCAATAATAAGAAATACAATTTAAAGTCTAGGAAAATCTAAATTGAGATTTGGCTTTATGGTATTTTTAGAAATTAGAGAGAGAGGAATTCATGGTTGATTTCTAAATCCTTAATCTCTCCTTTATTTTACAGTTAAAGTTTTAGAAGGAAACCTTGAAAACAGAAAATCATTGCCTCATCATAGGATAAAAATATATTTATTATATATAAAGCAGTCTTCCAGGATAGATCATAGTAGAAACAACAATTTTTGAGAAGTCTTTTCAGGTCTCATGGATAATATTGGATACTATCAAAACTAGACATCCAATATAACCTTAGTATTTTTTATTACATTTACATATTTTTTGTGATCTGAAAAAATTAAGTACCACCAGTATTTTTCCCTGCCCACTACTCCTTTCTAAATTAACATGGCTTGAATAGGATATAAATGAACAGCCCTCTGTATTGCTAAGTCAGGGTCCAATTTTTCACACAATACCTCAAATAATTTTGACAATGAAATAATTTGGTTATTACTCTCAGCAAACTTTGCTGAGCCTATTACTTGTAGGTTATGTGGTCTGGATTTATTTTGCAGGGCCTCATCTGTGCCACAATTCAGCATTGTTATTAAATACATGTTATTTTAGAGCTATTTTAACCTAGCTTAATTTGATCTCTATATTATCTCCTCTCAATTATCTCTTTTCAAGTTGTTAGACTATAATTTCCAACTTCTGATCCATTTTCTTGTTAAATTGATAAAATGGTTCAAGTGGCAGTACTTAAAATTTAAAAAAAAAACCACAATGCAAAACAACTACAGCCAGTTTTGACTCCCAGAAATTTAACCTACACCTGTTATCTAAGCAACAATCTTATCACAAGTTTTACAGAAGCTTTTTTTTTTCTTATTTTATTATTGTAAAACAACTGCCTCTGTGGGAAAGATTGTTATTTAATATTTCTTGAGCTCACTTAGCAACATGCCAGTTCAGATTTTAGGTAAAAGGGAAAACAACAAGGAGTTCTTGTGGGCACATCAGAGACAAATTTATTTGGGCATAAGCTTTTATGGGCTAAAACCCACTTCATCAGATGCATGGAGTGGAAAATACAGTAGCAGGTATACATAATACAGGAAAAGATGAGAGTTCCTTACCAAGTGGGAGGGTGGGGGCAGTGCTAAAGAGACAATTCAATTAACAGTAGAATACCAAAGGAGGAACAATCACTTTTGTAGTGGTAATGAGGGTGGCCCATTTCAAACAGTTGACAAGAAGGTGTGAGTAACAGTAGGGGAAAATTAGTATGAGGAAATTAGTTTTTGTAATGACCCAGCCACTCCCAGTCTTTATTCAGGCCTAATTTGATGGTGTCCAGTTTGCAAATTAATTCCAGTTCTGCAATTTCTTGTTGAAGTTTTTTTGTTGAAGAATTGCCACTTTTAAGTCTGTTATTGAGTGACCAGGGAGATTGAAGTGCTCTCCTACTGGTTTTTGAATGTTATAATTCCTGATGTCAGATTTGTGTCCATTTATTCTTTTGCATAGAGACTGTCCGGTTTGGCCAATGTCCATGGCAGAGAGGCATTGCTGTCACATACTGGCATATATCACATTGGTAGATGTGCAGGTGAATGAGCCCCTGATGGTGTGGCTGATGAATCCAAAATAACTAATGAAATCAATAAATTTGTACTAGTTTAACTGAAAGTAGATTCTATCCTTATGTGGCTTTGTTAGAAGCATGATATGTAATTTCTAAAGAGCCTATTATAGAGAATTAGAGACACTGTGGAATAATTCTAATACTACACTTTTGCATTGTTATAGCAGCTTTCATCCACGGATCTTAAAGCATTTTACAAATATTAATCCTCACAACACACCTGCATGGTGAATATTGTAATGCCCATTTTACAAATAGGGAAACTGAGGTTGAAGGGACAAAGTAAGCCAATGGCAGAGCTGTGAACAGAATGCTGAAGTCTTGACTCCTTTTAAGTCCCCTACTTTGATCATATGAATCCACTCTCTGGGGTTACTTATATTTTAATCCTGTAAGCAAAATTGAAGGCTAAATCACTTGCTCAAAACCCCCAAACCAAACAACAAAAAACCCACATATTCAACAGGTCAATAACAGCTGAATAATCTGTCAGCTCTGGGAAACAGCAGAGTTACAACCAAAGGTTTTAGTCTCTTGAGTCACAGGGTGGAAACAATTAAAGGATGTTCTGTGTCTGCTATTCTTTGAGATTTATATCTGCACTCAGTGGATGCTTGCCTTGCTTCCCGATGTTGTCCATTTGCTCCACTAGGAATATTCACCTGACTCAGTAAGGTGAACAAGGATTTGACAGGATATTGTTATGTTTAAGCTAAACCTCACAGTAAGATTGTTTGTAGGCTGGCTGGTCTACTTGCTCTTTTAGACTAAGATTAGCCTGCTATGTATTACAAGAGAGTATGAATGTCTAGCCAATTACACTAAGCCATACCTAGCAGCAGTCAGCACTACGTCATAGCTCTGTGAGCCGTATGAATGAGGAAAATGTTATTTAAAAAACAGCCCGTGAAAATGAGCTGTATAGAACAATGGGAACTCTTTCCTTTGTATTTTAAAGCACAAGCTCAATTGCTCTCCTACAGGGCTCTTATTTACATTCCACTCAGCCTCTGTCACCAGGCTGAGTTAAACAAAAGAGACAGATAGCAGGAACTGTATATCCAACAGCAGTGATCTCTCCATTTTATTAATCAGAAGCTCTAAACAGAACACCAGAATTCTTCAAGTAAATCTATATCAAGTTCTGCTGTTTTGGTTTGCAAGTGGACTGAATTGTCAGGATCATTATACAAGACCATCATGCATGGAACTCCCTCAGAAGCTAATAAGAGTTGTGATATCATCATTCAAATAAAACTAATGGTGGGATTTTGGTACGTTAAACATAATCACTCAGATTATTTTGCTGAAGTGACACCCACACTTCTAATACAATTGGCTAGAGATTATCAGTTCTCGTGGGCCAGGACCTCAGTTTTAAATCTAATCCAAAAATAGTCTTGCTAATCTATCAAAATGGATGTTGTACATTTTGGACTCAAGTACTTTGTCATTTCTGGAATCTCTACAAAATATAACAGGGAGATGTGCTGCTTATTCACTATTAGGACACCAAAACATTCACATTCTTTTGTGGAAAAAAAAGATTCTCATGTTTAAAAAAAGCAAATGTTGCTATACGGTTATAAACAGAATACAAGTTGTGTAAATAGCTCACACTGACATCCATTGTGGCTAGTGTAATAGGAATGTTTCTGAAGGCAGTTCCTATTATTTTGATTCACAAGATACATGCCATGCATGCCAGCAGCAGCTGACACCAAAATTAGTCCTTGCATCGACACAAGAAAAAAAAAGTTCTTAAAGAAAATATTTCGTTTTCATGGATTAGTCAGGTTTCTATTACCACAATATTGTGTGTGGGCTAAATCCTGAAGTCCCTTTTCAGAGTCAAATTCTCCAATCCTTTCTTGAGCAAAACTCCCTTTGAAGTCACAGGGAGTTTTGTTTGAGTGAGGATTAGAGATTGTGGCCCTCAGTTTTACATAGTCCTTACTTCAAAGAGACTGGGAAAATATGACAGAATTATTTTAGTAATAGAATATGGAATACAATTTTGTTTTGATATAATATAAATCTAGAAATTGTGCTAATTCCATGGTCTCTAATATCTCAGCTAAAACTAAAAATTCCAACTGGTTCCTAGTAATAAAGACTGGAAAATATACCCACTGCTGAAAAATTCAATAGGGTATGTACACATATTATTTTAGACAATTATGTGCAGTTTAAAATATCTATATTAAAAAGATGATTATTAAATGCTACATATTTTTTCCAGAAGAGACTACCCGCTATAGGTTACATACTTTCATCTTTGGATATTTCTGATATGAGAAAAAGTTAAGTTGTGCCCACAGGGCAGAATCTCTATCATTCATCATACTTGGAATGAAAGTTGTGTTTGCTGGTGCAGAGATGTCAAGACTATTGTTTTCTCCAGTGGGCCAGTGTTTTTGGCTCTTTCCACAGGTCTACAGGGAAACTAGTGCAATCTATTTTTTTCCCCCTCAAGCTCAAGCCTTGGCATGGAGGAATTTAATATGAAAGCAGAGTTATTTGTGTGTGTTAGGGACTAGCCTCATCATTGAAATGTTTCAAAAAATCATGTTCCGCTTCCCTGACTTATCTCATAATTTGATTATCCAAATCCAGAGTTCCCAGAGGCTCTGACAAGACATTCTAAACAAACATTTCTCTCTCTTTTCTTTTAACGTGTGCATTTCTCATGTTATTCTAGTAAAGACTGACATTTGCTATGAGAACTTCTAGGAGCTATCTTGAATTTTTTTCAGGTTGTTGCCCAAGTTCAGAAAGGAAATACTTTTTTTCAGGAAATAAATGAGAATGCATGTTTAGGTTCCTTGCCTTTCCACTGTGAAGGCATAGTTTGTCACTGTCAGTTCTCCTAAGAACATCACCATACAATTGTTTTAAAGTGACGACCTTCTGTGTTTATTTTTCACATTTTTGAGGTTAAATGATAAATTGGAGCAATACTACCATGTACTCCCCCTCCATATTCTTTTCACTTGTGATCCTGAAGGAACAGAATCACCTAAGAATATGGCATGTAATGGTTTAGTTTTATTGTTTGGCGTTTATAGAGAGTATGTGATATTTACACATACTAGGCTCCCTAGCAATGCATATGCTTGCCTCCCCACACTGAAGCTTGTTATTACTTCATCCCTTTGACATGCTTTTCATAATTTCTACTTGAATATCCCCAAATATATGAACATTTAAGCAAATTTGCCCGGGGGTCTGGGCAAACTGAGAGCACGGTCAAATGGACAGAGCAATGGATGGCAAGTCAGTGAGTAGTTCATTCGTAGCTCTGCCACTAACTCACAAGCATCTGGTAAAAGTGCTCCATTATTTATTTTAAATCAATCAAGAGAAATAAATACTTTGCACTTGCAGAATTCATTCATTTCATCTGAGTGGCTCAACGCACTTTACAGACACAAAGTCAATCAACACTCCATGAGACTGTAAGAACGTAGGACCATAAGAACAGCCACACTGGGTCAGACCAAAGGTCCATCTAGCCCAGTATCCTGTCGTCTGACAGCGGACAATGCCAGAGAGAATGAACAGAACAGGTAATCATCAAGTGATCATCCCCTGTCGCCCATTCCAAGCTTCTGAGGTTAGGAGGTATGTATTTGTTACCCTTACCTTACAGATGTGTAAACTGGGGCACAGACAAGGGCCACTCTAGCTATAGGAAAACTAGGCAGATACCTAGGCTGCACAGGCTGCTGGGCCAAACCTGAGTGCTGCAGAGACCCCGTGTACCAGGTCACAACACCTTTCACCCAGATTTGACCCAGCTTCCCGCCCCCACCGCCCGTGTCATGAAGGAGGAGTGGCCAGGCCAAACCTGAATAAGTGGTGCTTAGACCAAGTGCCCCCCCCACACTTCTGCCATAACCACCAAACAACCAGAATGCTCACTGCCTCTCACCCCCAGAAGGTCCAGGAAGAGGGATGGGGGAGTGCCACCTGGGTTGAGAACCTCAATTCTAGGGGACAGGAGGGGTGGCACGCTGAGGTTTTGCCTAGGGCAGCAGATTGTCTTCAGCAGCCTGTGGGCACAGAGACAATATGGAGTATGACAATTTCTACTCTAAAAGTGTGGGGGAGGGGGAAAGCACTGAGTGTAACAACATGAGCTACCCAAGGGAAGCAGTTAAAACAAAACGTATGTGCCCGGACACAGCTCACTAGAGGGAGCACTTACACCGTTGCCTTGGAATGTTATTAATATGTACTGCTGAAAAAGAGATTGATTCATAGCTTTAAGTCCTTTCAACTACTGAAGGCTAAACGAAAATAATAAATCTTAATAAACAGCTATGAAATCACCATTGTAATTTTCTGGGGAGCATTTTTCTTTAATGAAGTTTGGCCTTAGAACAGAGTATTTTGACAAGTGGAATACAGTACTAGTAAAAAGATATAAATATGAGTGGAGAAATCCCAGAGCCCGCTCTAGACACATTCTTTTTTACCCTCTTCCACAATGGGAAGTTGCACCTGTGATAAAAAAATAATCTGGTCATCACATGGCCAGAGGAAAAAAAAAAGAACTGGTGGGATCTTGACAGTCCATGTGATGAGAGTTTAGTTGTTTTCCTTTCAGCAGTTTACTATTCTGTTCCTTTATTAGGGACAGGTTCTGGTGTAAATAACTGCCCAGACAAAGGATTAAGTACAATCAGTAGAGTCTGACAGGTGGCAAAAATGCCTCTGAAAAGGCTGCTGCACACCAAATTTCAATCACAGTAGTCTCTTTCTTAAAGAAGGCAGCTCTTATTTCTGCTGCTATTTTATCTGCCTTTCCTAGCTAGATTGGAGGTGCTTCCTGGGACTAATCTGTATCACACATAAACGTCAGCTTGTGTTATTCTTTTTAAAGCTTGGAAAGCTTGTGTATTTAACACATTTCATTTTTATTTAAAAAGTTTGCTGTTTTGTCAGTTAGGTAACCAGAAGTTGGCTGCAGCCTGCCTTCCAAAAGAGAGGGTCATCATTAGCCTCTGCTGCACTCTCAGGGTATGTCTATACTGCAGTTAAAAAATCCGTGGCTGGCCCGTGCCAGCTGACTTCGGCTAAGGGACTCAGGGTAAAGGGGTGTTTAATTGTCGTGTAGACATTTGGGCTCAGCTTGGAGCCCGGGCTATAGAACCCTCTGAGGTGGGAGAGTCTCAGAGCTCAGGCTGCAGCTCAAGTCTGATTGTCTAAACTGCAGTGAAACAGCCCCTTCGCCCAAGCCCTGTGAGCCCAAGTCAGCTGGCACGGGCCAGCCACAGGTATCTAATTGTAGTGTAGACATGCCCTTAGGGTATTGTAAGGGAGCTGCAATTCCCAGCTTGGACACTCCAGGCCAATAAACCATTTAGTTATATCAAAGCAGCCACCCAATTCTGATGAACCAGGTCATTTGGCCTAACTACATGTTAACAGTTGTCCCCACAGGGACACCTGTGAATGGATACTATAATATCCTAGCATAGCAGACCGAAACGCTCCACTGGTGTTGTATTGCTCTAGGTCATTATGGTAAAGTACTGTGGGTATTATTATGTTGTGGGGGAAGGATAGCTCAGTGATTTGAGCATTGGCCTGCTAAACCCAGGGTTATGAGTTCAATCCTTGAGGGGGCCATTTGGGGATTGGTCTTGCTTTGAGCAGGAGGTTGGACTAGATGATCTCCTGAGGTCCCTTACAACACTAATAATCTATGATTCTATCTTTTTAAAAGAGGAAAGGGAAAAATCATAATTTTCTCTGTTGGTATTAAAATAATGTTTCAAACAGCTGGCAGATAATCCCACCATAAACAGGGATTGTGGTGTGGGTAACAGGGGGTGCTACTGTGAAGTAGTTCCAAAGCAGACTCTCTTTCTCCATATCGAATGGGCTCTCATGCAGCATGCTGTTTCATACAATACAGATAGCCCTATTTATAAGAAATCATAAGCTCTATAAAGAAAACCACTGATACAGTAGAGCGGATGATAGATTTCTTTCTATGTATTTCTCTCCCTTTTTTTTAAACAGTTCTTTGATTTTTATAAGTGCTCTGACACTTGCAGTGCAAAAGCTTCTCTCAAAACAGATCAATCAATCCTGGAGAACCACAGAAGGATCAATATGATGCAGAAAGAACGAAACCCATTTCTCTTTGGAGGCTTTTAAAATGTCAAATATTTCTATATTAGCGGTATTACTACTATTTTACTAAATGCTTGGGAAGCGTTAAAAAAAGTCTGTGTTTTGAGATGACTGTACAGGATTAATATAAGACCCTCCCTTGTGGGAGTACAGAGCACCAGCTGCTAAGGTACATGGCAGGCCCATCTACACTGAAACCCTACTGACGTATATAAGGCAGCTCCAACAGAGGGAGCATAAAAGTCTAGCCTGCCCAGTTATATTTGTACCCACTGTGTCATCTAGTCCTGCCAGGTCTGTGACTTTTCTACATTACTGATCCTGCTGTTGCTGCTGCCATTGTGATGGGAACACTGGACGATTTTTGGAAAGAGGCTGGTACAGATACAGCCCACAAAGTTTTTCTGAAATTCTTCTACTTTTGACTTAGTACTGGTACAGCTCTACCTCTGTCAGTGACTGTGGAAGTGCTAATGTAGAACAAATTGTAGAAGCATCAGTGACAGCTACTGAACTACCAACACAACTTCCTGCAACACCAAGTTCTTCTGAGGAGACTTATCTCCAAAGTATATGACACAAGGTGGTTTGATTCTAAACCAATGAGACACGGAGCCAGCTCCAAGGTCTTGGAAGAGAATTTAAGTGAGGGGATACTAGATGCAATACAATTCTCTGTTCATGAGTAAGGTGGTTTGAATACTCATGAGGCAGTGTTCATTCCGTCTGGGAAAACAGAATACAATGAGAAAACATTTTCAACATTGGAGTTAAATCTTGAGTCAAACACCAGTACACTGACATTAGTGGCGTGAAGCATAAATAGTTCTGTCTCCTTTAGGAAATTCCAAAAGGCATCTATTAAAGTAGGATTTTTTGTTTAGTCAGCCAGTAAATATAATCACCCAAAGATATGACAAATCCACAAATCCATAGAAGCCAAAGGTACATCTCAATGCGTTTATAGAGTACTAGACATAATCCTGACATCAGTACTTGGCATTGACAAAACTGCTGTACAAGATGCCAATATGAAGTTGTCTCCTCTCAAGGTGGCCTTTCTTATCTAGTGGAAGAGTGTATCTGTTCCTCCTCCCATTTGCCAAATCTTCTCACACACAGAAGAGAACACCACCAGAGTTCTTCATTTCACCAAAGAGGTGTCCCCAGATAACATCCTCCCATCTGCCAAATGCTCCTTCAGCAACCCTAATTCAATTTAAGTGCAAGAGCCAAGACCCCACACAATTATGATTCATCTGTTATTCCCTCCCCTAGTCAGACATTGAGAGGGGCCCTGCAACCTCAGAAGACATGGGCTCTTTAGTACCCTTGATCATCCCCATAATCACCTCTTAGTTACTGATGCAGAGTGGCTGTAACCTCAAGGGGGAAGAGAGAGGCAAGAAACTTAACTCAGTTAATTTCATTCACAGTTCTTAACACTGCCCATGAACTGAGGGCCCATACTATGCACCATAGGACCACGGGACTGCAGGTGCTTAAGGCTTTGAGTAATCACAGATATCTAAAGTTACTTCAATAATAAGACGACAAAAACTGGTCTGTTAACTCCACTGGGTTGGCAAGTTATTTTCTTGAAGAATGTAAGCCCCAATTAAAATATAATTTGTAATGGTGGGCTTTACGATAATAAGAGCATAATATGTTATGGTGTTTTTATGTGATGTTGATAGATTTACTGTCAAGGGGTGGCTGATGTTGTCTGTGGTGGAAGTGGGGAAAGCATAATGCTCTTAAATCAGGATGTGGGCGATCTTTTACTGTGGCCTGGCTCAGAGTCTTTTCCTTTGTGTTAAAGATGTTTACTCTGGTAGTATTTTTAATGCTTAGGATTTGTCTAGGTGCTTAATCAAATTCAGAAAACAAACAAATTAAAGCCATTTCTACAAAAACTCCCCCTTGAGGGGGTGGGGAATAAAGGGGAGTGTGGGGAGAAACTCAGATCACATCTGAATAAATGTCCAAACTTTTAAATTGCATTTTATGGCTCCTTCCCTCTTTTTTTAACGCTTCCCAAGCATTTAGTAAAATAGCAGTAATACCGCTAATATAGAAATATTTGACATTTTAAGAGCCTCCAAAGAGAAATGGGTTTCGTTCTTTCTGCATTTTTTTTGTTTTTGTTTTGTTGAAAGTTATCACACTAAAGAAACATTAATAAGGTAGCTAAATCATCTGTGTTAAAGATAAATTGACGGCTGGCTAAATGCACCAGACAGGCAGCAGGAAATAGAACTGGACAGGGCTTTTTCAGCATAATTTTTTGTTGAAAAATGTTGATTTATCCAAACCAAAGCCTTTCAGAGGGAATAGTCAGTTTCCACAAATTTCTCAACTCAAAACAGTTAAAAAAGGTGTCTGAAACATTTCATTTAGACATTTTCTATATGAAAAATCTCATTTTTGTTTTAAATTACTTTATTTCAAAATGTATGCTAGCTAAAACAAAAAAAGTGAAAATGGTTGAAATTGAAACAAAATAAATGTTTCAATTGATCCAAACCTTTTTAAAAAAAATCCAGTTAGTGAAAATGTTGAGATTTCAAAATTTGAAACTCAAGTCGGAACAGGAAAAGTTTTTGAACTCTTGAAAAATTTACAGGGCAGAAAACCACTCTAGTGGGAAGTTTCAAGTTATCTACAGAACAAGTAGAACATGGGCAGTGTCAGTGCAAACAGACTCCACGTGTACTCTGTCTCTGCCCTCACGCATTTCCTTGCCAATAAATCTTATTCCCTTGACTTGGAGAGAGCATAAGGGTGAACAAAATTCAGCATCCTTCTCCTACGTAGTCCTAGACTGCTGCTGAGACTGCTAACAAGTGTGGACTTTAGTTAACTTAGGTACCTGCTCACCAAATACTGGACTGAAACCACCAACTCATTTAGCAATCACAGAATTTAAAGTATTGTTACTTAACATAGCTTCCAAGACATTGCAAACAGGTTCTACATAGCAACTCAATAAAGCAGACTTTAAAGAAGGTTAACAAAATCCCCATGAAGTGTGACTACTTATCATGGAATCAGACAAAATGTTTTCTGTAACACTTGCTTACAAAAAGTAGAGTTATTGAGAAAATTCATGGCAAACATAGTGGGAATATGAAATACAGAAAAATATATAGAAAGAGAATTTAACAGAAGATTAAGAAATTGTCAGGGTGTTTCTCAGCAGGTGTGTGGTTCCTAAACTCCCTGAAAACTCATTTCTGAAATAGGAGACATTGATGTTCAAACTGAATAGACCTACATCTTAGCCTAAAAACCACAACTCATCTTAATAATTTATCGACTTTACACAGTCATATTTTACAAGCAGACCAAGGACCACAGTTAGTATTTATGAAGTAAAAGACTGCATTTGTGGGGGGAAATATAGCATCATCAATAAATGTATCTGAAATCTGAAAGTCTCTGCTTTTAGTACGGTATCAGCCACTGAAAAATAAAAGCAGGTCTAAGTGCCTAAATAACGTTTTGATGGGAAAATTCTATCATACCTCCTTCTAAGCTAACCCTTCCATGTAAAATCATGACTTTTATTACTCTCACCTGCTTGAGCAACTGCAAAGCTTCATAAATGCGACATAGAAAGAGGGTTAGTAATGGGTAACTTGACTTGTAATAAAACTAGTTTACTTCTTTTTGGATTTCAATGATATTGGATGTAAATGGATAAAATTATGCCCAACATCAGACATTTGGACAAGTATCCAGAAAATTAAAGCTGATTCAGTAGTTAGGGCACTATTCTACAATTCTGGAAACCTGCGTTCACATATCCACTGTGAAGATAAATAGATTAAAGACTATGAGGTGCTCAGATATTATGGTAATGAGGTTCATATAAGTACCTATGATAGAAATATAAAGCACAACAAAGAGAAGAGAAATGTCAACCAAGAATCGACTCCCTCAGATTACTAAGTCATTCCACTCAGGCAAAGGCTCAAGAAATACATGAGCCATGCACCACATTTTCAGTGTCAACAAACTCAGGCTTCATTGGGACAAGGACAATGAATTCCACTATGGAGGACTATCCCTTGAGAAAGCTCATGCTGCATCTCCCCAAATCTTGAGGACTTTTAGTGAGATCACCCTCAGTTGATCTCAGTGTTGTAGAGATGGCAGCACATAGGGAAAGAGGGGCTCTCTAAGGGATTGTCTACATGGCGAGTTAGTGCATGACAAGCCATGGTGTAAATCTATAGCTGGTGTGCTGTAAAACCGGACTCTGGCTTGCTGCTCACTAACTCACAATGTAGACAAGACATATGGTAGCAAAGATCCAGAAGATCAACAGTTCACATCAGTACTATGTAAAAAGTTAATAGATAGCCAGACTGATTGTGGCCAAAATTCATTTCTAGTGCATCAAATTTAAACATCTTCATGTCCATTCTTCCTACAACCATCTGGGTATTTTTCCCACACCATTTCCCTATGGCTGGAATGCCCTTCCTCAGCTGGTCCTTAAGACTACAACTCTCTCCTCATTCAAATTCTTCCTGAAAACAGACTTCTGTTGCAATACATAAGAAAAGTTATAGTTTTACACAAAACCTGTACAGGAATATCACCATGACATGTGTATTTTCACTGTTTAACTTATCAATATTTTGCTATGTCATCTCCCCCCCCCATTTATTTTGTTGGCTCTACTAATGGCATATTTAATTGGGGTGTAAGCTCTTCAGGGCATGTAATTTTATTTGTATCTAGTATACCTCAGGCTTTGAAAAAATAATGAGGACTTTTCTTCAGTCTCTATTACATACATTGGTGGTTTCAATGCAGTTCCAAATGGACAGGTAATCACATAAACTACTAACACAACTGGCACATATTGGCAAATCCCAGAAATGAAGTTGAGAATTGAAAAGGCCATGGGGACTAAGCATGTTAAGGTGGTTTCTGTGGTGCTAGCTGTGAATATTTAGGAGGCACAAAACAAGAAAGTAAGTGTCTGTGTAAACAAGAAATAAACTCAGTCTTGCATTCACTTCAGCCATGCTGTGCTGGGTCTCTAATCTATGCATGGTGTCAGACTGGGATTGACTAAAGACCCAACAGATCACAGAATACCTCTGCAAAACAGGGATAAAGAAAATAAACAAGTAAGCTTTCCAGGACCCTGATACCAGACACACCACAGCAAGAGTGTAAACAGGAAGGGCTGCTGTTAGAAAGTTTTGTAGATGCAATATTTACTACTTTACCCGTCACAAAAAAACACCTGCAAGAACTGAAAAAGCAGCCAGAAGCTGATGAATTACTGAGCAAAGAAGGCTGGACAAAACAGACAGTCAGAAACTTTTGGGGATTTTATCACAACCCAACATCAATTATTGAAAGCTGGTTACCCTATATCACTGCAACAGGAAATCCTTGGCAGTCTGCATGAATGACAGCAAGGTATTACAAAATGCAAGGAAAGAGCTTTATGAAGCAAACAACTACAAGAGATATGTGCTCACATGATAACCAACACACTGGAGCCATAGCTACCCTCTGCTTTACCAGAAAGGATCTGGCAGATAGTTGGGATTAATCTTTTCTATCTGGATAATACAACCTATTTTTGAGGACTGATTATTTCTAAAGATTCACTGAAGTTGCCAGGTTGCTCAACACCACATCAACTTCAGTTGTGGAGAAGATAAAACTCATCTTTGTCCATTTTGGGATTCCAGAGCTAATCATCTTTGACAATACTCCTCAGTTTTCCTCTGATACCTTTAAGAGGTTTGCAGATATCTATGGTTTCACTCATATCACATCCAGCCCACAATTCCCTCAGAGTAATGGTGAAGCTGTACATGCAGTAACGACAAAAACATAACTTATTTCTAAATCCTCAGGTCCTCATCTTTTCCTATTGGCCTTCCAGTCAACACCTCCAGCAAATGGATTTGGCCCTGAAGGGCTCTTGGTAGGAAGGAAGTTGAGGTCCATTATCCCAACTATCCCTTCCCAGCTTGACCTTGCCAGCCTGACTTCCAGAGAGCTACAGAAGAAAGAATATTGATCTAAAACCCATCAGAAGAAGAGGGGCTTTGACAGGAGCCATAGGGTCACATCCTTGAGAGTACTGAATCCAGGAAATCTTGGGTGAAAGATTCTCAAGAAAAGGAGACAGCACATGGATATGCGAGGACACCTTGATCCTATTTAGTTAGGGTGCCAGAAGAAATCATCCAGAACCAGTGTCATCTTGTTGTCTCACCAGGTGGACCTCCAGTACACCCTGACCACTAACCCTGACACTGAATCTATATGGGCAGGCTGGGTGGTGTTCATAGAAGTGTCAGTCTGTCCTCCAGATCCCTGCCCTGCAAGGAGACATCCAGCAAGAGAAAAAATGGCCTCCTGCCTTCCTGAAGGATTACATAACATCTTGAGAACTCAGGAAAGTCAGAGAACATAAGATCATAAGAACAGCCATACTGGGTCAGACTAAAGGTCCATCTAGCCCAGTATCCAGTCTTCTGACAGTGGCCAATACCAGGTGCCCCAGAAAGAATGAACAGAACAAGTAATCATGAGGTGATCCATCCCCTGTGTCCCATTCCCAGCTTCTGGCAAACAGAAGCTAGAGACATCATGCCTGTCCATCCTGGCTAATACCCACTGATGGGCCTATCCTCCATAGGACTAGTAGCTGAATGCCTTAAATGCATTGAATAAATCTCTGACACAAGGCTGAAGGTTCAGGTAGTCTATTCTGACTTTCATAGGGCTGTTCATTCTTGTTTTGTGTTGATACTTCATTTCTGTTGTATGGTTTTCTGTAAAGTAAAGTTTAGATAAAGTTTTAACACTCTTCTCTTTTCAGAATAGGGGATGTGATGTTTGTTGTGAATGTTTAGCATGACCACTAGGTTGTATAGGGCAAGGAAATAAGAGTTTGTACAAACTAGGGTGACCAGCTGTCCCAATTTTATAGGGACAGTCCCGATTTTTGGGTCTTTTTCTTATATAGGCTCCTATTACCCCCCACCCCTGTCCCAGTTTTTCACACTTGCTTTCTGGTCACCCTAGTACAAACAGGAAATCAAGTCAGTCTTATATTCACCCCATCCATACTATGCTGGGTGTCTAATCTCTAGAGTTTCCTCGCTGAGGCAAGTGATAACATTCAGCATTACATTTCCTCCATTTTCTTATAAAGTTGAGGCTTTCAAAAGTGCTCAGTGTGGGCCTAATTCTGCTCCACCAACTTTAGTGAGAGCAGAGTTAGGCCAACGCTAGAGGCTTTTGGAAAAATTCCACCCTTTCTCCTTTGAACACTTATTTAATAGTAGCACTTTAGCGTTTGCCCATAAAGAACAACAAGTTCAACTGAAGATGAGACTAGTATTTTTCACTCAACTTTTATGATGCTTATTTATTAGTCTCATAGTCCTATAATCATTGTAGTACCTCCCAGTATGAGTTAAAATGAAGCATATTTTTGGCTACCACTGAACTGACAACATCAAACTCTTACTATGGAGACATTAGCATAGCAGTTTCAATGGTACGATGTATGCTAATTAAGCATACCTGTTTGTTTCCTGACTCTTCTCCCTGGCATTAAAGGAGCCAGGTGTTTCAGGGGCACATGCTTTTGTCTGTGTGTGGGTGGATAAGTGGTCAAATCCAAATGCATAAAACACCTACCCAGTGCCAAACACTGGATGGCTTTGAACTAACCTCCTACACATTATTGGTTTAGCAGAAAAAACATACACCAGTTCTCATTAGCCCTGCACATTTTCTGTTCATTACACTGCAGAAATAAAGCACAACAGAGGGCTCTACATTTGCACATCAGGCAGCACGCTCATTAACAGAAGGCAGAAGGGGACAAAGAAAATGAGCAGAAGCAGTAGTGGCAATGGCATTGACTTCAGGTGGCTGACAGGATGTGGGCTCACTGCTGACATGACCTATTTCTTTCTTTTATTGCAACTGTTGTTATGTTTGTCTAAGTTTATCTTTAGCTGTTTATGCTAAGCGTCATTTTTATAAGGAGGACACAGACAGCGTCAGAGATAGAGCACTGCAATACCAAAAGGCACAGCCCACTAAAACCAGACTGCTGTATAAGCTACATCCCATAATCTAGGACTGTGAAAAAAAGAAGCTGCTTGGTTGGCCCAGGGCATGGCAGTGCTGCAAGTTGCAATGCAGGGATACAAGTTAAAGGCTGAGCTTCATCTCTGGGGTGGCAGGAAATAAGAAGGGTATGATAGTCATATTTCAGTCCAAGGTTGAAGGAATGCCTTTATTACCCTTAGCAAGCCTCTCTAAGCACCTACACCTACACAGCGATTCTGGGTGACCAGCCTGATAGACCTAAAAGGTGCTCAATTTTCAGAACCAACGAGAACTCTCTCTTTAAAATTCAGGCCCCTTTACGGTGTCTCAAGTTGGGCACCCAAAAATCACTGGTCACTTTTGAAAATTCAGGCCCCAGCATGTGGCATCAATTGTCCATCAGCTCCAGAAACAGTTGCATACATCTCTGTTTGAGTGAGGCATTGGCATTAGATAGGAGGTGGGGAGCATCTAGATGATTCCCCCATTCCTCAAAAGTGCAAGCTCTGCAACTGCAGAGTAAGGGTTTGTGGGTGTGGTTTTTTTAAGTCTGTACATTCTTCAGGGGTGGGATTGCGCCTTCTGGTCTGTGCAGGTGCCCCAGGACATTGTAGGTGCTATGAGGATACAGATATTAACCATAATAAGTCACACAACGTATATACATCATTTTCTTTTACACAGTCCTTTCCAACAAGTCACGACACTCTGCCAAAAAGGAATGTTGCCATTGTTTTCTCTTTCTGTTCCCTGGACTAAAGTTTTCAGGTAGCTCCAATCTAACGTGTTCTGATGTACCTTCACAACAGACCGGTTGTGACTGGACAGGTTTGGAGATGACATATTTACAGCTAATCTTTTCTAGCAAAGAGAAAATGACCTCTTGTGTACGAGCTTTTCCTCGATTTATCCAGCAGGACAACTCTAAAGAATTCTGGAACAATTCTAAAACTAGCTTAAAATGAAAAATGACACCATCTCAGATTCTCACTAACTCAGCGAGGGTCATTGCAGGATGTCTGTACAGGCAGTCATTTGCTGAGGACGTTTATGTGGAAGACTTAGACAAGTTAAATGTCTTCAAGTCAGCAGCACCTGATGAAATATACCCTAGACTACCTGGGGAACTGACTGAAGAGATCACTGAACCATTAGCGACTATGTCTGAGAACTCGTGGAGGACAGAAAAAATCCCAGATTTAAAAGGTCAAATATAGTACCTGTCTATAAAAAGGAGAATAAAGAACAACCCAGGAAAGTATACAACAGTCAGTGGAAGGTGATAAGTAACAATCAACATGTATTTGTCAAGAACAAATAATCTCAAACCAATCTAATATCTTTTTTGACAGGGTAATAAGCCTTGTGGATGGAGGGTGGAAGCAGACGATGTGATACATCTCGACATTAGTAAGGTTTTCTATACTGTCTCACAGGACCTTCTCATAAACAAACAAATATGTGCTAAATGAACTTACTATAAGGTAGGTGCACAACTGGTTGGAAAACCATCCTCACAATCAAGCTGGAAGGGCATATTGGGGTGTGTGTATGAGAGAGGGGGTCACATAAGGATCTGGCCTGGTTTTGGTTTTATTTAGTATCTTCATAAATTATTTAGATAATGGCACAGAGAGAGTACACTTATTCCAAATTGGGAGGATCTTGACAAACTGGAGAAATAGTCTGAAATAAACAGGATGAAATTCAATAAGGACAAATGCAAAATACTACACTAGGAAGGAACAATCAATTGCACAAATACAAAATGGAAAATAACTGCCTAGGAAGGACTATTGCAGAAAAGGATCTGGAGGTTATAGTGGATCACAACTAAATATGAGTCAACAATATAATCCTGTTGCAACAAAAGCAAACATCATTCTGGAATGTATTAGCAGGAGTGTTGTAAGCAAGACACGAGAAGTAATTCTTCTACTCTACTCTGTACTGATAAGACCTCTGTCTAGTTCTGGGTGCCACAATTCAGGAAAGAGGTACACAAATTGGAGAATGTCGAGAGGAGAGCAACAAAGATGATTAAAGGTCTAGAAAACATGGCCCATGAGGAAAGATTGAAAAAGATTGGGTTTGTATAGCTTGGAGAAGAGAAGACTGAGGGGGAACATGTTAACAGTCTTCAAGTGCATAAAAGGTTCTTATAAAGAGAAGAGTGGTAAATAGTTCTCCATAATCACTGAGGTCAGGACAAAAAGTAATGGAGGTTTAGGTTGGACATTAGGAAAAACTTCCTGTCAGGATAGTTAAGCATTGGAACAAATTGCCTAGGGAGGTTGTGGAATCTCTGTCACTGGAGGTTTTTAAGAACAGGTTAGATGAGCACCTGTCAGGAATGGTCTAGATAATACTTAGTCCAGGGGACTGGACTGGATGACCTATTAAGATCCCTTCCAGTGCTACATTTCTATGATTCTGTAGCACTATTCTGTTAAAATACTAAATATTGCAAGGTTACCTGTGATACATCTTAGAACCATTGTAGCAGTTATGGTTTCTCTGCACCTTGTAATGCAAGGCCCTCGGCTCTCATTGAACTCCAGGGGAATTAAAGACTTAAGCTTTTTGCAGAAAACAGATAGCAGCTAGCAGACTGGGTGCTGTTTGTACAAGTGCTTCTATAGTACATCACCTTTTCTTACAGGTTTTGCTGGATCCTAAATATTTGTTCTAAGCTGAAACTTGCCAAGCTATGTCCAAACTAGGCCTCAATACAAGATTGTAGAAGGGGCACTGTTACCTCCCAAGCACCCCCTGGCAGCTGAGTGTGGCTCTGCCAGGACCTGTCTCAGTTTCCCACCTCAATGAGGTAATGACAAGGTGACATGAACAGCCTGGGCAAGGAAAAGCCAAGCAGCACTCTCCTTTACAACAGTATCTCTCCCTTTAATGAAGCCCTCTGAAAGGAGCACTTACACAATGCTTTAAAGGCTCTTCCCTGAGAGCCCAGATAAAACTTAAAAGCCCCAAAACAAGTCAGTAGGTTCCAGCACAGCTACTTCTGCCGTAAGGGCTTAGGCTTGTCTGCTGCCTGGAGAATTATGCAGTCCTTCCCCTGATTCAGGCTCTCTCCCAGGTTCCCCTATCTGGAAAGCTTTTGCCTAGTTAAGGCTCCCTGGGAGCTTTCCTCCTCTGGAGCTCTTTTTTCGTAAGAGTCCTTCTCTGAGGCCCTTAGCCTTTTCTCATACCTACGTGTTTCCCTGCCTAACTGACTTCCCTCCAGTTACTCACTCAGTGAGTTAACTACACCCAGCTGAGCCTGAGTTTCCTCATTTCCCCTTGTGGAGCATCTCAGAAACAGGCTGGGCTCCCTGGAAAGACTAGAAGGCCATCCCTCTGACAAGGATCTATTGGACATAAGTGTTCGAATTATAGGTTTTTATGCTATTTCTAAGTTAAAAGATCAAAGCCAAAAAAGCCAAATGCTGCCTTAATGCACAATCCCATTGAAATCAGTGGACCGTCACTCTGCTTCATTATTCTTTCCTGCGTGCTGGTCTGATTTATTTCTGTCTTATTCTTCCTGCTTCTCCATTTTCATTTCAGACGGATCCATGAGGTATTTTTGGAATATTATTAGCCTACATTCCAGCATGCTGACAATTTCACTTTTAAAATTATTTACAGCAGACAGAACCATTCTTTGGGCCTCATGGGACACAAAGTGACATGGTTTCTGATATGAAGAGTTCAATCTAACGCCAGATATGGTACAACAAAGTGAGTAGCAAAATGGTAGGGCAGAGATGGGGCTACAGCTGTGAGATTAAATGAAACATTAGTGAAGAACGGGGCTAAGATGTTTATTAATTTTAAAAGTATAAATAAATTTAATCTTTGTTCACTTATTTCTCAGAAGTCTCGAGGCAGAATGAGTCTTGAGGAAACATGCCAATGAGAAGAGGATGTAAACATGGGGTACCAGCTCAGGAAGTTTGTTCCAAGTGTAGGGGCTTCACCTAAAACACAACCGAATTGGTTGAGGAGAAGAAGCCAAAGGAGGCATCAAGAGAGGCAGGTGATAGGGGCAACCCAATACAAAACATGATCAGATAAATAAGGACATCTAGAATTATGCAGGGCTTTTATTTGCTTTACAATTTTGTCCCCAACTGATGACACACAGTTGGACAAAACTAAAACTTCAACTGTTCCTCTAATTTTCCCTTCATCACCTGCTTACACACTGGATGGAGTTTGTTTGTGGAGAGCTATCCAGCCTACTCTTTCTGTACGGTTGAGTATTACTTTACTTTTATGTAATATTAAGTCTTTAAAACACAGATATGAGGACAGAAGATGTCTCCAGAAGTTTACTGTTGAAGTTTGACAATATTATCATTTCACTTATTTGGTGTACACACAGCACAGTTATCAATGCTCTTAAACTGCCTATATCTGATAGCAAATAGCTCTGTTTAAAATTACGCTAAGATGCATTTCTGCATTAACCTAAGATGCTCATATTGATATGATTCAGAAAACTGAAGGGCAGCCAGGTCAAAGTGCGAGTTAGCAGCAAAACTATGTGGTAGTTTTTAATATAGAAGTCAGACTTGCAGAGACTACCACATCCCAGCATGCAAAGAGCCAGCTTACCCTGGAAAGACCATTGACAGGAAGATGTAGTACTGCATACAGGAACCTTTAGGAATTGTCTACACAGTCTCGCAGTGCGGACATCAGAGGCGTGAAGTGTGCACTAAAGTGTTGCTCTGTAATTGCTCCATGTAAATTCTTCTAGTGCAAACTACAAGGTACCTACTTTGCGTTAACATAGTCCCATTTCCAACATGACTATGTTAATGAAAACTACTGTAGGTATCTTTTAGTTCACGCTAGGATGAGTCTAGAGCAGTAGTTCTCAACCAGGAGTACGCGTACCTCCGGGGGTATGCAGAGATCTTCCAGGGGATACATCAACTCCTCTAGATTTTTGCCTAGTTTTACAACTGGCTACATTAAAAGCACTAGCGAAGTCAATACAAACTACAATTTCATACAGACAATGACCTGTTTATACTGCTCTATATACACTATACACTGAAATGCAAGTACAATATTTATATTCCAATTAATTTTATGGTAAAAATGAGAAAGTAAGCATTTTTCCAGTAATAATGTGCTGTGAAACTTTTGTATTTTTATGTCAGATACTTTTGTAAGCAAGTAGTTTTTAAGTGAGGTGAAACTTAGGGGTACACAAGACAAATCAGACTCCCGAAAGGGGTACAGTAGTCTGGAAAGATTGAGAGCCACTGATCTAGAGGAGCAGTTACAGAGCAACACCTCAATGAGCGCTCCACTCACACCCTCGCAGTTCACATTGTGGGGCCATGTAGACAAGCCCTCAGTCTCCATGGGCTGCACATCTGTATTAAAAATGAAGACTGCTACTATCCACTCCATTTTGTAGTAATTTGATGTCTGATTAGTTTTTTTGAAAGAAGGCCAATATGGCCCTTTGTTGGGCAACATTTTAGTAAATGGCAATATCATGATCACTACTGGGATATTAGATGTAGCCTAATTTTATCTGTTTCAGCATTTAAATCCTTTTTCAATGTTGTAGATTCTAATGGACCTAAAGTACTAAAGAAGCATAAAATTATTCCCTTGTATATGCAGTCTTAAAACATGATGAGGAGGTTACTGCTTTCAAAGGACACTTTTGTTGTAGGAAAGGGAATTTCTCTTTATCACCATTTGACAATAGACAGGTAAGAACCCAGCTAACCCAAAATGGAAAATAATTTAAGAATTAAATGAGACACTAAAACACTGCAATTTTTTAAATAGCATGTGCATTTATTAATTGAATGTCAATTATTTCAATTGTGTAGTACATGGGGAGGCAAAGAAAACTGTGGCCAGCAACTGATCTTAGTAACATCCATTAACACTACTGAACTCGACGGATTTATGTGAGACCATAACTTGGTTGCTGGTATTTAAAGTTCCAGTAAAGTACAAGTGGTGCCTTTAAGTTTTCTTTTAGCAGCTGCCCACTTACCAAGGCTTTGCTGTACATACCTTTGCTGTTTATTAGAGGTATGTGTAATATTCACAGTGTAATTCCCTGAATGGCAAAACACTTGCCCAGTAAACTAATTTCCTGGTGAACACACAATGTACTAAGGAGTTCTAAAATTTAAAATGCTACATGTCACATATTTGAGGTAAAAATAACTGAATTTCAGATAGACCATTAAGCATAAGGAGTATAAAACTATTGGACATGATGGATCAAAAGGTTCATTAGATATTTGCACCAGTTCACACTGCTCTTAGCTCACCTCACCTGTTTACCTTAAACACACTTAATGTGCCTAGAAACTACAGGTATTCCATGATATATGTACAAAAACACTACAAAGTACCATTGTGTGCTGAAAATGTACCCACAAAGAACCAGGATCTCTGTGCTTGTGGGTTAACAGCAAAGTTTCCATTTACTTCAATCAGAACAGGATCTAGCAGAAAAGTGTCAACTTAATTCCAGTCTGGTTCTACTCTTCTTCACTTTTAGTTAGCTATTTTTGTCTTTGTATTTAAAATTCAATTGGACATTTCATTTTATTGTGAAGTTGTTTATTGTGGTTTAATAAGTCATTATAAACTGGCATTTGCCCTTTTGTCTTTCATTTTTAGAATCCAACATGGGATTGTCTAGTTAGCTAACCTTTGGTCAGTCTGTTTTTGATTTGGGAAGATGCAGAGTTCATTTAATTGGCGAATCAGTTGTGAATAGATCGTTCCATAAACCACAGCCTCATGGGGAAAAGCTCTCCTTTTTAAAGGCCTTTCAGTTTGGACATAATGCGCTGACAGGCAACAGATCCACAGACATTTAGGAAATAATTACAGGCAGTGCTGGTAGTGCAGCATATTGTTAAGGTTGCCTGACACTTCCCATTATAAGATCATGTGTTTTCGTTTGCTTGTAACTTTGCCAAAGTTTAACCATTTGGGCTGAAATTTTCCATGACGGATGTCTGCCTCAGGTTGAATTATTTGGGAGGGTATTTTTTGTTTGTTTGTAAAATATCAGCCAAAACATTTCAGCCATTTGTAAGAATGAGGATAGGGAAAATATACTGTTTTGCCCATGTTACAAAATTCTAGTAACCTTTTCTTTGCGTAACTCTAGCATTCCCCCTGCTTTGATGCAGGGACTTGCAATTTGTCAAGGAGGTCACCTTTTTGTCAGGGACCTGCCTTTGTTATCCCCATGAAAATGTGGCCAATATATAGGTCTCTGAAGAATCTCAGGTCCTAGTTGTCTCTAGTTGGGGACCCAAAATTAGTAGAAATATTTGACTTTAATATCCGTGTGTCTCAGCTCCTCATTTGTAAAATGAGGATATTACCACCCCTCGACTCAGAGTGGTGTTTTGAAGATTAATGTTTGTGGAGTACTCAGATATTATACTAATGAGCCCCCTAGAAAAGCCCATGAGGAAATTAATAATTCAGTCTTCAGGGTAGGGGTTGAGTAGTGTGCAGTACATAAGGATTGGGGCTACACATTGAACATCGAAGATTAAACAAAGCATTTTTCTGGCATTAAGTGAGTGCCTTCCTTCCTGTGCATTGAATGAGACAGGGATCCAGTACAAAAAAATAGTATCTGATTATGCAATTAAAGACTGTATCATAATGCATATGCATAAGGCCAAAATAAGGTAGCACAGGCAACCTTAGTTCTTGCATTTCCTAATTTCTGAGTGCTTGACTTTTCAACCTTCATGTCCTAGTTTTTGTGTATGTATTTTAGCTTTATATTTGAAGCTATAACTAGAGCTGGTTGGAAAAATTCTTTTTTGTCTGCATTTGCCAATTCATCAAAATCTTAACTTTTCTGGAAACTGCTCAGTTTCATTGATATTCCAACAGAATCCAGAGTTTAGGCAGGACTTAGATGAAAAATTGCCTGTTTTACTGCCAACTCAGCTGCCTGATTCTTTAGCAGCCTACCAGGTAGACTGCTTCAGATTCAGGGACCTCGGGGCTTTTACTGTCTATGACTCAGGGACAACGTACCAGGCTGACTGCCCCAGAGCTGGGACTCCATTTCATGGTGTGGAGAATTTCATATTGTTTTGTTTCCACTCCAAATTAGAATGAAATTAAATTTTGAAATGCTCTGCAAACCAGAATTACCTTTCTTCATCCAGCTCTAGTAATGACAAATTTGTCACTGAAGGAAGAGATGAAATTCAGCTTGGAAAGTAAATTTTCTAAGAATTGCATAATTCCCTGTAAAGCCAATTTATAGGCTATTAGATATTTAAAGAGAGCACTGAGGATACCTATTTCAGTGTGAACACAGAGGACAGGAGTCACCAGGGGTCAAAGAACTGGGGTCACCCAATGAAACTAATAGGCTTAAAACAAATAAAATAAAAAATATTTATTGTTTAGTTTTTCTTCCCAAAACAGGAAAATTCTGTGAAATTTCTTTTAGCATTTTTTTTTCATTTCTTTTGAAAATTTCTGTGGAAAGTACTTAACACATTTCAACTAACCCTAGCCTAAATGGTCTTGCTCAACATATCACATAGAGGTTATGTCAAAACCCAGTAATAATACCCAACTGCCCATGCAGTCCAGTGCCATATCCATTGGGAAATGTTGCCTCAGTGTGATAAATCCTACTTTCTTTACCCATGTGAAGCATCCTTTGCAGTATCTGGCTCATAACTTCAGCAGGAAATGATTGCACCAAGCATCTTCCAGGAGGCACCACAAACAAACAAAACAACCCCACCCCTGAGATATATATTAGCCGACTAGACCCACTGCTGGGAAGTACCATTTAGACTGAAGTTGTTATTGGGACAAACCAGAACTAATGGCAGTGACAAAGGCATTTAAACAGTACAGGGTATTTTGGAACTAGGGTGACCAGACAACAAGTGTGAAAAATTGGGATGGGTGCATGGGGCGGGGAGGTGATAGGCACATATATAAAAAAAAAGACCCCAAAATCAGGACTGTCCCTATAAAAACAGGACATCTGGTCACCCTATTTGGAACAATGTCTTCAACATATACTTTCCAATATATGTTTTTCAGTTACTGTAAACTTATTGCTTTGCACTTATCAGCTGAGAATTTCAAATGCTTTAAGCCTCAAAAACATACCTTCGACGTAGATATTCTACAGATGGAGAAACTGAGGCACTGATGGAGATTCCCTCGTGCTTACACTGTGTGTCAGTGGTACAGCTGCAGTAGGGTATGAGGTTCATCTTCTTGGTTCCCTTTGCTTGGGTCATTAGACAACACAACCTGACCCAGAAATAATCATGTAGTGTTCCCAGAGCTGTGCACCTTCTTAATGACGCTGTCAGTATAAAGATGCTGGGGCAGCATAAAACAAAACAAAAATAATAAAATGAAATATTTCAAAGTGGAACAATAAAATAATAGAGAAGAGGAAGCAGTTTCCGTTCAGCATTCTGAGAATGTGATACAAACAAGAAAAACAAATAGAAACCTAAAGAATATACAGAAACCTTTCTAGTCATTGTAGCTTCTATGCACCCCACATCAGGTTTTATCTTACCCATCCCTTCTCCCGCTCATATTACAGATTGGTTTGGGGTTTTCTTAAAAAAGTGCTTGTAGCGTATTTATTGGTAAGACCTGGACATTAATTTTTCTTTGCAACAGTTTCTATTTCTCCTCTGAGTCCTCTTTTGCTTTGCCAACATTCCCGCTTTTGTACATTCGTTCCATCCTTTATTCTCCACTCCTCCTCCCTCATTTTAGTTTTGCTCTGGTTTGAATTCCAAAGATAAATAAAAATAGATTATATTATATGTTGCCGCAAAAACACCCTCCACACCCGCTGTACTCTGAAGCAATGCCCTGGTCTATTCAAAGCTCAGAGGTTAATTTTCTTCTTAGATCTATGTTGTACATTACTTCTTGGTCGCCCGGCTATCTCTCTCTATACAGAATATACCTCTCTCACTGATATCAAGGGGAGCCCCATGCATGCTGGGAAAGGAGAAGAGACATCAATATCTTCTGTGGGGACCTAAGAAAACAACATAGCTCTTTGGCAGAAATTATGCTGTGGAGAGCTGAGTATCTTCAACTCCCATTGACTAAGGGCTTGTCTACACTGTGGGGTAATGCGTTCAACAGGGGTGTGACTTCTAAAGCACAGTAATGTTAAACTGCGTTATGACATAACTATTTTAAAGCTCACAAAGGAACCTTTATTGCTCACCAGCAAGGGCTACATGGCCCAATTGATGTGCATTACGTTAACACTTTACAAATCACACCCTGAGCCCATTTCCCCAATGTACAGACAAGCCCTAAGTGGGAGTTTAGGGCACTCAGCACTTCACTGTTTTGTAAAATGAGGCCTTGTGTAAACTATTCTTCCTAATTAGCTCCATGATACAGGGCTCAAGCCTGTCCCACTGAAGTCAAATGGCACAACTTGATGATGAATGCAATGAGAGCAGAATTAGGCCCCTCTGTTTTATTTATAGTCACACTAGTATATTTCTGGAGCCAGCCGAGGAGATAGACAGATGCAGAGGGAGCTGATGAACACACAACTCTCTGCTGTGGTAGCTTTATTGTTCTGGCTGAAACTAACACAAAAGTCAGGCTTTTCATTGGGGAGGGGGATAGCACAGAGCACCTCTGAAAATTTAAAGGGACAGGACATCACACACAGAGACACACACACGCACAAGTTGTAAAATATTCACAACTTTGCTGCTGGATTTATTCCTCTATATTTCAGAATGCAATACCATTTTCCAGGCAACTACACCTGTCAATGCTATTAAGATTGAATTGTTGATTATAGGCTTTTTGGGGTTGCCAGAGAGGTTATTCTTGAATAACACCTGTCCTTCAGCTGCTTTCATTCCTTCTCTTCCACAATTCCTCTATTTCCTCCTTGACTTGACAAGCAAATCAGCAAAATGTTTGTATTAAAAGGAAAAATAGCTCAAACTACAACCAGTCCTTGAACAAGCAGGCTGCTTTCTCTGAGGCCATTTTTCAGTAGCTGTTTTACAGTATCTCCCAGCTGTTTTACAGCATCTCCTGTTTTACAATATCTACCCATGTGATTTTGGGAAAATCACTTAATCTTTCCCAGTCTCCTATAAGACAGGCGACATTGTTACTTCCCTACTTCTCAGGGGTATTGTTAAATTTAATTCATTGGTGTTTGTGAGGTGTTCACATACCATTGTGATTAGTGTCATAGAAAAGCAGTTAATTAAATAAGTGACTCTCAGCTGAGACTTCTCTCCTCAGCTGCTGCTGTCATTCTACTTACCAGTAAAAAGGCTAGTAAGCACAGAAGCTTCTCAAGCAGCTCCTTTGGGTACTCTTGCTGACTCTCTCCCACTCCTCACTTCATCAGCCATAAGAAGGGTAAGGGCTCCACCAAGTTCGGGAACGGGGGAGGAGAAAGGGTGCACTTTTTGAACTTATAGCGCATTTTATTACCCTTGTTGTACTTATTCTTGGCACAATCTGAAAATTTAACTCCTCAGTTCCTTGCCCCCAAGATTTCCTTGTCTTCCTGCCAGCCTTTTGGTAGTCCCTTTACAATCAGGTAGTCTGCAGCTTTCATACATATAAACCCAGTGTAAGAACCATGCTGAAATATCACATACACACACCATTCTTAAAACTGTCTGTGATGCCTGCTTAGACAGGTTGTAAGTGTAATCCCCATCTGTGGCATGCTTGCCAAGGTAGTCAAACAGCAGCAGATTTCCTCATCTCCAGGTTAAAAACTCTGGGAAGCGAAGCCAATGAGGAACTCTCTTCACTGGAGACGTACCTGGGTCGTAAAAAAATGTGGATCCAAAAATCCAGCTTTGGTCATTCCTGGTGCACATGTACTTTTCCCCAATTGCCTCCTTGTATGGCCTTCCTGTCTGTCTGGTACCAGAAGACAGAACGATAGTTACAACATGGAGATGATTCTTGGAAAGCCAACTTGCTGGGTGTAATGTAGGAGCAGGCTCCCAAGGAATTACAGATGAGTGGGAAGGGAAAAAAAAGCCTACACATTTGTGACTAGAGTCAGAAGGGCTAACAATGTATTGCAATGTACAAATTGCTTTCCAGATTAGTGAACCTCCACTGGAAAAAATTCCCCTGTAGAGGAAGAAGGTGCATTATTTGGTTATGGGCTTGCTCCTGCTTTAATCAATGGCAAAGTTTCCAATAACTTCAGCTATGTACAATTGGGTTCTATAACAAAGTTCCATTGTGCAGACTCCTGCATTGTGTTCCCAAGTTTACCACTGATTCACCTGGACAAGACACAGCTACAAATAATTAAAATTTTTGACAAAACGTGGTTTCATCTGAAAAAGCCGATTCAGGAAAGCATGGGGAGTCGTGGAGGGGTTGGGGCAGCCCATTGCTCCATTTAATTGGGGGAGGGGGGAGAATCAAACCTCAATGACTTAATTTTTATGAAATGAAAAATTTCATAGTTTACTTTCAAAAGATTTTTTTAAAAATTTTCAATTCTGAATCCAAATGAAAACATTTAAAATATTGGAATTTCCTGCAGAACACAAATTTCAAGTTTTCTCCAGCTCTAGTCACAACTCACATGCCTCATTTTCCCCAGCTATACATTAGATATAACAACTAATTGAGGGGTAGGGGGAGGAGTCTAAATTGTAGAGCACTTTAGGAATCTCTGGTAAAAGGGATTTATAAAATGTATTTTTGTATGTATGGTAAGATACTCCAGGAACTGAATAGGCTATATGCAAGTAAACAAACAATACTGACAGACACTTCAATTATTTTTAGACAAGAAAATGCTGCCTCTATCTCACCATCCAGAAGCCTTACTGAGCAGCCAGCAAATTTTCCACTGTGAACAACAAGGAGCCACGTTAAGAAAACCTCCTATTTCCAACACAGTAAATGCATTTAAAAACGTGTAAGGAACTGACCCAATAGATTGGCCACTTTTCATTTGTACAATAAATTCTGAGTTGCTGTATATTCCTTTCTCCATTCTCTGTTACAGATGCTCCCAGGTGGATGACGGATATGGGGAAGACAAGAATTGGAAGCACAAGTGTATCCATTCTATTTAGCATGCACTGTAAATCTTAGTACTTTCTCCTAAGTAGCAGCTCTGAAGTCAGCAGGCTGCTGAGGATGTCAATGAGAACAAGTGAATACTTGCAGCTAAATCAAGCTACACACAGGAAGAGCAGTGGCAGTAAACACAGCAAAAGAACAATAATAATCAAATGAGGTGAAACCAGTATATGGGGGAAGGGGGCAAATCCCTCACCAAATCTAAAAAATTATTATCTAGGAGCAAATGCTCTGTCAGTAAATACTATGTCAAGGGATTGAACTTCTGATATAAAATACCATACATACCTAATTAATAAAGGAACAGAGCTTTAACATTTACTAATATAGATACATATAGATATGGGTTTTGTTGTGTATTGGGTTAAACCTTCTTGTTACGGTTGGTCACTACCACCATCTTTCATTCAGGATGAATATAAAGAAGTGACTGAAATAAAAGCAGCCTCCAACCCCAAAACACACGCATATGTCTCCACCCAAAACAAAGGAAAATGCAAGGCTGCATAAAAATTTTAACAACCTGTGCAGAAAGATTCTCTGGGTATTTTTTGATGTATGTACTTTTGTGTGCAGGTACATAGCAGGAGACAGTACACAGAGACAGACTGCCTGCACCTCTAGAGACAAGCGGCCTGGAGAAGCACAGTATATGATCTTGAGGGATGCTTAGAGATGGGGAGTCTGGTGCTGGCAGAAGAGGCCTAGGATTGTAAGCAAAGAAATTAACTGTTCTTTTATTCCTCCTGTGTTCGAGGAAACAGGACTTTTTACATTCTTTGTAAATAAACAAGATTACATTGAAGAAAATACCTGACTCCATCATCAAAGATAAAGCAAGTAAAAAGGGGGAGAAAAACGACACATAGATTGTTAGGCGAGAGATTAGTAAAATAGTTTTCCTCTGCATGATGCACAGCAAGGAGCCTAAGAATGAGGTTACAACCTATAGCATAGCTCTACAATGCAATTCTAAATTAGATCTCAGGCAAAATATCTCTGTGTGCTGATCAGGGCAGCTGGTAGAACCCTGCCAGCAACAATGTGGTTATAACATGGGTTTAGCTAGTACAATTATGTTCCCAGTGAGGGTAAGGGCTTAAGGTCTCTGTAATTCTTTGATTGGGTTTTTGGTGGCTTAACAGATTTCATTGTTTCAGACACAAATTGCAATAAACATCTTGCTGGTTTCTTTCCTGGTGTTCTCTAATTAACTCACTGAGACTTAATGAGGCTTTTTTTTTTATAAAGAAAAAGTCTTGGAACATATTAAAATGCTGATTATTTCTTCAGCTTTTCTCTTCCAAGGTACCGAGCAGCCCTGATGTTCACAGAAGACTGCGGTTGTCAAGAGGATTCCACTGGCACAAAGATAATTCATACCTTGTGTACATGCAACGTTGAACATTTGAGCACTGAACTTTATATCGCTCCCCTTTTAATTGAGTCCCTCTGACAACACTTCCACAGCACAGGCAAAATTGGAGTCTTTATGAAACTAAGGTAAACTTAATTTGTGTTACTTGTGAACAGGTTTCCCCTGGGCTTGAAATATGAAGAACTGAAATCATCTAGGTTTTGTTACATGTATTTAAACTCTTTAGATCTGTAGCCAACCCCTCTCTTGTGATCAGTTCACTGTGAACAAGGGGTTCATCTCAGTTCATTTCCTCTCCCCTCCCCACTCCACTTGCACAGGGGTTTAGGGAAAGGGTTATGAAGAGGCTACCAGGGGAAATATATTTGGGAAGGTTGGGCTTCAGATTCAGGGGTCATAGCACGTGGTAACCCCCCAAGCAGGGGAGCATCCCCTCAAATTCTTTTCTGTCAGAATGTTTTTTATTTTAAAATATTAGAGCCCAATTTACAAAATTTAAATCATCCTCATCTCCATCGGTCAAGGGGATTTGCATTCAGGATTAGCACAGTAATGGC